>NC_053134.1:12292079-12579579 GCF_010015445.1 Perca fluviatilis
CCTCTGCCTAGAAGGCAAAGAGTTTAACCGAAGGATACGCAATGAAAAAGGAGAGGTGGGCCTCAGCAAAATACTGTACCTCACAGTGACTGTTGAAAATGTACTGTTGGGATTCTATTAGGGTTTTGTCTCATGTTTCTAGATTGAACAAGAACGCATTGACAAGATCTGGCCCAAACTACGAGTACTGGCTCGCTCTTCCCCCACAGACAAACACACCCTAGTGAAAGGTAGTTCTGTTATTCTGGTGTGAGGAAAATATATGGAAAATGTTTTGTTGTTGATGTTTCATTTTGAACATGTTTTACTCTTCTAGGTATTATTGACAGCACAGTATTAGAAAAAAGACAAGTAGTAGCAGTGACAGGAGATGGTACCAATGATGGTCCTGCCCTGAAGAAAGCTGATGTTGGCTTTGCCATGGTGAGTTTTCTCTGTTTACTATCTTTTGATTAGACTAGAGTTCTAGTCAAAAAGGATGCCTAAAAGATGCTAACTTGGCCACATCAGTTAATTAAATACAGTCATACTGGTGATGTAGAAACATAAGAATATTAAATGTGTTGTCCTCAGATGCAGGCAGATTCTCGATAATCTTCTTTTTTTTTTTTTTTGTCTCCAGGGCATTGCTGGCACAGATGTTGCCAAGGAGGCATCTGACATCATCCTGACAGACGACAATTTCTCCAGCATCGTCAAGGCCGTCATGTGGGGCCGCAACGTCTACGACAGCATCTCTAAGTTCCTCCAGTTTCAGCTAACTGTCAATGTGGTGGCTGTCATCGTAGCATTTACAGGAGCCTGCATCACACAGGTTAGCACCAACAGAGTCGGTTTTGCGTTGATTAAAAAAAAAAGAAATTAAAAAAAGGTCGGGGTCTGGTATAATTTGGGATATATAGAAACGTGCTGTGCACTTTCAAACTGGCTGTATTTTTGGTCTCTTATAGGCCTTTTCATTGAATTTCCTTATGCATTCAGGGTTTTTCCCTGGCTCAGAATGGGCCTTTGGGAGGATGCGTATTAGATGGGGGTCTGGGGGTCCAACCCCAGGAGATTTTGAGCGTCAAAGACTTCATTTCCTGCATTCTGATACATTTTTAGGCACCAAGTTATGGTGAAAACGTCTTTATTTATGTCGAGGAAAAGACAAAATTCTGGTGGCAGGTAACAATTCAAAATATAATGGAATATAATACAGTAAGTACCACACCCCAAAGTCCAGTTTAATTAATAACTTACTAATTGACGGTAACTTTTTCCCCAAGTAGCACTTTTCTTTATTTTCTTTTTTTTGCTTGTAAGTTGAAAAATGTAGGAGTGACTTACATGAACTGCTATTAGCCTACTGTCGTAGCTCATTTGTACAATAATACAACGTTATGAATTGTATGGTTTTCGAATTTGAAAAACACTCAGTTGATAAATAAATTATTAGTTGAATATGCAGTAGTGTAACTGACCACCACGGTCCGGTATGCATGTGAACTGCGGATTGATTGTAGTTTAACTGCCGCTCTTACATTAACGGGGTGCAGCTGAAACCGCCTCTGCAGCTTTTCAGGGAGTCAGGTCAGTGCCGGGAAAGCGGGCGCAACTGTGGTTTTCCTGCATACTCCCGTATGGTTCGCATCAGGTGTTCAAACCAACTGTACGAAAACACAGAACTGGACAAATTTTTTAACCGGTTTATGAAAACGCCTCAATTTAATACTGATGCCATCAGACGGCAGCGCAGCCCGCCGCGGACAGACAGCAGTCGGAGCTCGTCCGTCAGCAGCAGCTTCTCGCTGCGCCGCTGGACCCCTGGACCCCTGGACCCCTGGGTCAGCGTGGTCACAGTGAGAGTCCTGTATGATCCCATTAACGCGAGCTTCACAGAGGAGCGTTCAGGTCTAGTCAAAACAGAAAATCAGACGTTTTAGAGCTCGTGATTTTCCTTTTGGCGCTGGCTATAAACCTATTTGGGGGGCGCCAAAACTTTCTCTATACAGGAAAAACCCAGGCATCAGAAATAATAAGCACCTGTGAAATTCCTAAATGACTTTTTGAATTCAGTCTTTTGCTGTCAACATGAGCTGTGCTCCACAGCCTAATGCAGTGATTTCAATAAAACATTGCAGATCTATATTAAATATTTAATGAATGTATCAGACCTATTTGTGTTTAATTCAATTAACATCCTGTCCTGCCACCATAACTTTTAATTGCTATACCATTTGCATGTGTACAGAAACCAAATGGTTAAGGGCATACTTTTCTTTTTCCCCACCTGCAATTTGGTTCCTGTTAGTTATAATGAAATAAATGACATATCTCTAATAGATGCTCGGAATTTCCGCGGTGTTTGAGGAATAGAAAAATAACCCACCTATCACTGTCACACATACTGTAAAATATCACTCTTTCCCCCTCCTCTCAACCTAATTTTCTCTCTCTCTCTCTCTCTCTCTCTCTCTCTCTCTCTCTCTCTCTCTCTCTCTCTCTCTCTCTCTCTCTCTCTCTCTCTGCCTCCAGGACTCTCCACTGAAAGCAGTACAGATGTTATGGGTCAACCTCATCATGGACACCTTTGCTTCACTAGCCTTGGCCACAGAGCCCCCTACAGAAGCCCTGCTGCTAAGGAAGCCATATGGCCGCAACAAGCCTCTCATCTCCCGCACCATGATGAAGAACATCCTGGGTCAGGGAGTGTTCCAGTTAATCACCATCTTTACTCTGCTCTTTGCTGGTAAGAAGCTGCTCTAGGTCATGTACACAGAGCCAGGGGACTTATTGTTTCCTGGATAAATGTATCCATTTATTTTAACACATTCTCTCCTGACTGTTCCTGTAGGAGAGAAGTTCTTTGACATTGACAGCGGCAGGAATGCACCTCTCCACGCCCCGCCTTCTGAACACTACACCATTGTCTTCAATACTTTTGTACTGATGCAGCTTTTTAACGAGATCAACGCCCGCAAGATCCATGGTGAAAGGAATGTCTTTGAAGGCATCTTCAACAACCTTATCTTCTGTAGTATTGTCTTTGGTACCTTCATTATCCAGGTAAAGTAGACTGGAGACTTCTGTGACTAACTTTTCTTTGGTTTTTGTGAATGTGCTTGGTGACTCGTGTTGGATAAAAAGACTCAGTCCCACGAGAATGTTAAATCTCAATGTTTGCTCTCTAATTAATTCCACCTCTCTTCCTGCCCCTCTAGTTCGTCATAGTGCAGTTCGGTGGGAAGCCGTTCAGCTGCGTGGCTCTGACCATCGACCAGTGGCTATGGTGCACTTTCTTAGGCTTTGGCTCTCTACTATGGGGACAGGTATGATGTGACTATACAGCTGAGCTTCACCTTCAGTTGGCCCATAGGACAAAGCTATGGTATGACACCGCCCCCCTGTGTTGGAGTTGGGGTACTGGTTGTCTAATGGTGGCAAAGCGGTATAATAGTACAGTATCTTCTATTGCTGTGAAGGGATGGGTAAATTCCCAAAGTCAACATGAATATTAAATCAGTTTTGAACAGATTATATTGTGTAGTTATATTGCATAGTACATAGCTTCAGTCCAGCTCATCTGAGTTTTTCACAACGTCAAGGACCTTTTACATTGATGAAATCTTTATTTTTTCCTGTCAACAAAACTAATATATACATTTTGCATCTATGTATTTATATTTTGAACAATTTAAAAAGAAATGTATTTCAACTTTTAGATTTGAGTTATGTGGAGTTATATTATTTGAGGTTTTTTGCCTTATTGTGGTTATAAAATAATTGTCTGTTTGTAATTTCTGACAGTGAGAGATTGAGGGTTGAGATTGCTCACCACTGTTGAGTCAGAGTCATAATGAATGTTTGATGTAATTCTAGTTTGCTCTGACTGCCCACACTCATCCTGCAGAGCAGTGCACATAATGTGTCATTATCTTCTCTCGTCAATTCATCAAGAATGGTGTCGCCAACGTTTTTTTGACAAGACCGAAATAAGCAGGGCTGTGCTGAGTGCATATAAATTCAAAGAGCTGACAGTTGTAGGACTGAAAGGTGGCTGTGATGTAGAAGGACCAAGATTATTGGTTCCAAACCAGATGAGGGTCCTCCTGCCTTTGCCATTAATCAAGGTGCTGCTCTCCAAGTTGTTGCTGCCCTCTGTTTTTAAATAGGATGTATTTTCTATAGGTTATTAATAGGGTTGGGTACCAAAACGCGGTGCCAATAGGGCACTGGTTCCGACGTAAACGGTAGAAATGATACCGAATAAGAACGAAAATTTCGGTGCCTCATTTCGGTGCCTGACTTTTTTTTTTTTTTTTCAGAAGCATCGCACAATGGTTAAAATGTTGACAGCTTACGTTAAGCGGTGTAAAGGGTGACTGTATTTCCCTGTAGAGGATTCCAACACCGGGACGTAACCGTCCGCAGCTTCCGTTGTTGGAAAAACGACACAGACGGTGCGTTTACTTGAAACTCGCCAGCCTTGTGGTGCATTCAAAGTAAAATACACTTTTCCCATCTGGTGCTGTAATTACATTATTAATCAATCATTTAATTTTGACCATATGGCCTTAGCAATAAACAAGCTGTTCTTTAATGTCGCAAACTGTCGTTTTGTGTTCCTTTTTTATATTTTATATTATATACATTATAAATATATATGTATATTTCGGTTCAGGCACCGGCACCATTTTAAAAGTATCGTTTTAGCACCGGTATCGGAAAAAACCCAAACGATACCCATCCCTAGTTATTAATAAAGTCTAACTGAACTTTACTATATGCATTAAGCAAGTTAGCAAATTAAGGTCAGCTATTGTGAGTTCAACATTGTTTTACTCTGTTATACACTTAATTGCTGGGGTGAGTTTGAAATATGTAGGACTGCAACTAACAATTATTTTCGTTATCAATGAAACTGCCAATTATTTTCTCGATTAATAGAATAATTGTTTTGTCTATAAAATGTCAGAAAATTTAAAAAGAAGAAAGAAATCCCATCGTAGGCCAGGGTGGCAACTTTATATTGCTTTAAATATCTCATCATTTCTCCATAACCCAAAATATATTCAGTTTACAATTACACATTTCGTCATTTCTCATTTGAGAAGCTGAAATCAGAGAATGTTTTGTATTTTTGCTTGAAAAATGACTGAAATAGTTGACTATTCATTTCAGCTCTAATTTCATTTATCATTGTTGTAACACGATGAAATACTTGGTTAGGATGACTTACAACATCATCATTATCAGCTTTTAGTAACTCCGTTCCAAAAGTGTGGTTATCTATTAAGTCCGTAACTTCACTGTTGGATAGGCTTGGAGGCTCTGAGCAAACCGAATGACGTCAAACTAACAGTCTCACATCGAGCTTTTGCAGGGCAGCTAATTTTCAGGGTCACTGGCTGCTTAATGTCCGTAATGTACCCAGAAACGTGGCTCGTTCTGCCATTAATGAAATGTCACTTTGCCATGCAGAGGAGTGTGACATTTTCACAAGTCCGTGCTGCTCATGTAAATCCTGATGTCTTCCAGGTAATCTCTTCAATACCCACCAGCCGCTTAAAATTCTTAAAAACGGCAGGCCACGGCACCCAGAAAGAGGAGATCCCAGACGAGGAGCTGGACGAGCTTAGCGACAATGATGAGATTGACCACGCTGAGCGGGAGCTTCGCCGAGGCCAGATCCTCTGGTTCCGAGGCCTCAATCGCATCCAGACTCAGGTAACAATCCACAGACCTTCCCGCGCACCACCGAGCACGGCACCCAACACCAAGGGAATCAAAAGCCATAAACCCTTTAACTCTCTATTGCTCTTCCAGTTTAAAATCTATGTTTTGTTCTTTCTCTCGGCATTCCTAAAGAGTGGCTCGTGCCCTAAACACAAAAGCCTTTCCTCTATTTTTCCTCTTCTGCTGCTGAACTAAAGCAGGTTCCTATGCCTACTTCTGACTCGGTCTGAATCTATCTGCTAAAACGAGACTAGTTTGAAGGTACTGATGAGAAGCAAGTGAATTGAGTTGGATGGTAAGCACAATAGAACAGCGGAATGTTCAAAGAGCATTGGCATGGCTATAGCTGGAAGTATGGAAGGAAAAAAGTGTGAAAGTGAGGTCAGAGCTTCCTCCGATCAGTGCCTTTAAACCCAACATCCCCTTTTCTCTCTCTCTTTTAACTATAATGCCTAAATCCAATTTCCAAGTGTTGTTTTTTTTTTTTTTTTTTTTCTATGGTTACTGGTGCCTTTTCTTTATTTTTGTCTCTCTTTTCTCTTTCTTCTGGCTGTATTGTGTTTTATTTCCTCTGGGCTTTCTCCTGTCACGCTGTCTGATTCTTTCCAGATGGATGTAGTGAGTGCGTTCCAGAGTGGAACTTCCTTTCAGGGGGCTCTAAGGCGGCAGGCCTCCAACTCCAGCCAACAACAGCACGATGTAACCAATGTTTCTAGCCCTACACATGTAGCCTTTTCTGCTACTACCACTACTGCCACTGCCGCCAACACCGCTTCTGCCACTGTGGGGTGTGAGTGCGTGTTCTCCTCTAGTGCATGAGACTTTTTTTTTTCTCTCTTCTGTTCTTCTAACATCTTCTTCTCACTTAACGTTGACACTTGTACTGTCTCATTTCTCTCCTAATGCCCCCCCCACCCTCTTACCCTGTTTTCTACTTCTTCAAAAAACTACACCAAAAATACCACATCTTCCATATTGCTTCGATAACACTGCTGTATATATATGTACCCTGTAACCAGGTCGCTTCTAGTGTCGAGGTGTTTTCTCTGTGTCATCATGTTTTTCTGTTTTGCTTCTGCTTCAGTCTCAGAAATATAAAGGTTTTACTGATATTTCGGGGGGGGGGGATGATGTGTATCTACTCTTTGACAAAAATATAATTCTGCATTGACCGTCACCAGGTTTGTCTGCAGCTGCCTCCGTCTGCTCTGTGCCCCTGTAGCACCCATGGGTCTGTGTCGCAGCTCTCTAGTCCCTAGGCGGGTAAATGTTTTGAGTATATGCCCATGATCACGGCCTAAAACAATAGAGACCAACCATGACATGTAGACATTGTATCCGAGTGTCAGTGGGTGTCTTGTCAGTCAGTGAAATAATGACCTTTTCTTCTCCAGCTGTGGCCGTTTCTGGGAGTTTGTTGCAAAAAAAGAGGGTGTGTGTGAAGAGAGGGGGAGGCAAGGGAGAGCGATAGCACCCTATAGTTGATGAGCAGCTGCAGTTGATCTGAGCGTTTGTTGGTGTGTTTGGATGCAAGACTGTGCATAGTTTTGACAGCCTTCGTGCCAGTCGTCCAATCAGCGTAGAAGATCACTGGGTCGAGAGCGGACACAGATCATTTGAGGATGGTATTTCCTCCTGACTGTGCCCTTACAAGAACTGTGTGGCTGGCTGTTGACTCTTTTTGTCTTTCAGATCTTCCCAGGCAGACCATCTGACCAGCCGTGGATTTTAAATGTCTAACAGATGTCACGAAAAGAGCTTAATGGAATAAATGACTGTGCTCTTGAATGTAAACATATGGGACTTTCCCAGACCAATTTACAGTAGATCCCATGTTGTCCCCCCCCCACCCCCCCCCCGGCATGCTGAAAAATGATGCAATGCTACAGTAATGTTTAGGTCTGTTCTCTCAGGTGGGACCTGACGGGTGCTTCCCTTCTAAACTCTTAACGTTTCCTTTCAGGTTGCTCTTCAAAAGAGTTGGACCGTTTCTTGAAATCTTTTTGTGAATACTTGTTTGTTGGCAGAATATGTCCACCTGGCAATGTGTTGCCTAAAACGAATGAATACCACTGACTCCCCACATATTCTTCTTTAGATTCTGTGAAATGTGTCATGGGCTATACTCAAAGGTTTACTACCATTGAACACAAGGTAGCGCCGCGCTCTGCATGGGTTCAAAGTCTCTGGTCTCGTTTGTGAGTTTTTTCTCTTTGTGCTGTTTGACATGTACACCAGCTTGTAGACATGCTTGGCTGCCGCAGCTTTTTTGTTTTTACTCCACAAACATAAGCTGTAACTGACCACCTCTTTCTTTCTTTCTTTCTTTCTTTCTTTCTTTCTTTCTTTCTTTCTTTCTTTCTTTCTTTCTTTCTTTCTTTCTTTCTCTCTATTCCTCTGCCTTTTTCTGTCTGTCTCTCCTCACTCTTTCCTAAGCATGTCCAACAAAAGAAAACTGTCCAGCCTCTGTCCCTTTTTCTCTGGTAGAACAGCATTCCTCTTGTCTCTTGGTTTCCTTTTGCATTTTGATTAATCAAACACGGGCCTCTACCAAGTGTTTTGTGAAATACTACTACTGTACTCACAAAAACATTAATTGAATTGGGTTCGACACTGGTTTGTACCCTTCCAAAGACATGAATTTTAAGAGTAGTTTTTTTCTACGAGCACAGAGTCAAGTATAAGGTCTGTCTCCACTGGATGCAACTCAAGTTTTTCATTTCTGTGAAACACTTTTGTTTTAATCAACACAGCGATCTGATCTGGCTCTGTACAGGCTCGCAGTCCAGTCTATCACACACTACTGCAACCTGAAGCCTTTTCACGGCTCAAGTCTAGCTCATGCTTTTACTTATAGGCATTGGCACGAGGGTTTCTCCATCAGATTTAAATTCAGCGACATGTCCACATTTTGATTGTACTGTATATTGGGGACTCTAGAATAAATATACAGGCAGGACAGAGGGTTACTTAGAGAAACAGGAAGTGACACACAGACAGAAGTGAAGGTGGAATGAATTGAACTGCTCGTGTTTACACTTTTCGGCCAAACTAGTATGAACTTTTAGGGGCTTTCGGGGCCAACATAGTCAACTCTAGACAACTTACAGTTAGCTAGTATTACAAGTTGTGAATTTGCGACTCAACATAACTGCACACCTGCACGAGAGTTTCCCCCTCACTGAATTTGTTGCCCCTTAAACTCTCCTATTATTGACCAAATAAAAGCTGCGCCCTCAGTTTTTATCTGTGTTGTTATCCAGGTGTTAAAATTCAAAACGCACATGTATCATTACTGGATGGGACTAAATGCCTGCTCCCTGTCCCTTCTCCCTCCCTCCAGATCCGGGTGGTGAATGCATTCCGCAGCTCCATCTCCCTCTATGAGGGGCTGGAGAAGCCTGAGTCGCGATCATCAATCCACAACTTTATGACCCACCCTGAATTTCGGATTGAGGACTCTGAGCCCCATATTCCCCTCATAGATGACACTGACGCAGAGGACGACGCCCCCACCAAGCGCAACTCTGCAAGCCCCCGCAACACCACGCCCACGCCACCCTCGCCCACCACCGTTGCCCCCACCACGCCGGTCTCTCCCTCCCCAAACCAGAACAATAACGCTGTGGAAAGCAGTAACCACCTCCTCCCAGAGGGCCCCAAATCAGGAACCCTCTCGGCCCCAGGGAGCCCCCTACACAGCCTGGAGACCTCCCTTTGATCTGACCCCGCGCCACGCGTCACCACCACTTCTCTACCCGCCACCAAGGAGCTCAACTCAGACAAAACGAAGGAACACTTGCAGAAGAGAGAGGAAGGGCTAAGAGGAGAGCGGAGTCTTATGTGAGCTTGGCTTTGGCTGGACTAAAAGAACAGCAAACATTCAGAGGAATGTACGGCTTGGTGTGGATGCTTTGGTCTTCTTTTATTTTAGGTTCTTATTAATACCCCGCTGCAACACAAGGACTGTCTTCACCCCTCCCTCCTTGGTAACTTTTGTTTTTTCTCTGTAAACAAGGGGTGATTATAAACTCAGATTGAAAGTGACCTGTTTTTATTATTCTATTATTGTTATTATTATTATTATTATTATTATTATTATTATTATTTTCATTGAGATGGGGAGGTCCTCCTCCTGGCTTGAAGATCGTCTGTAAGAATTATGAACGAACCTTTAGCTTCTCTTTTATCTGAATGGTGTTGTATATTTATCTCTTTGGCCCTTGCTCATTCAAAACTTATTTCTGCTCCATTGGCTGTTAATATTTTGAGTTATTTATGTTTTTGGAAAAAGCAGGTCTGTTTACAAAGTTTGTAGATACTTTTTTTCTGTTTGTAGGCAAAAGAGCTTCCTGATGTATGATGCAGAAAACTGGGACAGAATAAAAAAATGAATGAGAGGATTATTTCAGATACTGCTGTATTTTCAGGAAAAAAGGGCGTTTCTATTGAAACTTAACTATTTTTGCCTGCAAGTTTTGTTATATATTTGTAGATAAATGTAGAATCTTCTAGCCAAACCGATAAACACTAAGGCTTGTATAGAAAAAGGTCCTCCGGGCGAGGTGTTTTCACAGGAGACGGGACGGGAAAGACAATTAGGGCCTCTGTCCAATAACTGCTATAAATATTTACTTCTTCCATTTCTTCGATAGATTTCATGTGCACAAATCCTTCTGGAGTTCTGGATTCTCTTTTCATTCATTATGTTGTGTTCAAGGATTTCCACATGTTGAAAGGTTCACTCGTTAAAGGGAGTTGAGAAAAAATCTGGGCCTGTATTTAGCAAGCATCTCAGACTAACACCTAGAATTATGCTGAAACAAAGTCTTACCTCGAAGTTGGACATGAGGTCCTTATGAAGCCTCCTACAGTGGCTTTCAGCAGGAAGTAGTAGTTCTCTTTTTAGATTGTTGTGGTTTTACACCACTGCCGTACTGTAAAATGGAAAATGTCTTCTTGTAGTAGTTATTAGTTGCGTTCAAAAGAGGCCGATCCAGATTATTTGATGCAGGAAAAACGTGTGCGTATATGACTAATTTATGCATGTTAAGGCTACAAAATTTGTTTTTGCCAAAGCTCATAAAACACTAAAAAGACTTAAAGTTCAGTTGTTGTTGTTTTTTTTTATGACCACTTGAGTTCAAAGTAACGCTGTATTCAGCCAGCGCGCCTATTTATTTTTCAATAAGAAGTTCATATAAATGTGCCTTGGCTACAATAACAATTTAGACAATTCTTTGTACCATCATTGGCCATCTGCAGGTGACTCCTCAGAGATGAACACGGTTACTCCTCTAGCTAAACGTAGGACCTCAATCTGATCATTCTGGGCCAGTTGTGACTGATTCTCTCTCTGGATGCTTGATAAATATGGACCCTGGTCAACTTTTTTTTTTATAATTAGTGTGTTTAATTTATTTTTTTCTCAGCAAAACCTTAGCCCCCTACCAATGTACAATATTGACATTTGTTTACTCAGGCATAGAAAAAGTATTTCATTTAATTAAAAAAAAGGAATCTATAAAGAACCTTTAAACTTCAGATTTTGTGTATTTAGATAGTGAAACATTGTATTAGTTAAAAAAAAAAAAAAGCAAGTGAATTATTTTCATATTTCATTCAATCTTTTAAGCTCATGCCTTAGGAAAAACTTAATTTTACTCCGGCAAGTTCTGTTTTGTTGACATTTCTAAAAAATGTTCATCAACCCTGTCCATAAGACTCCTTTCACCATGGATAAATGTTGCCACATTTGATTTGTTTGTAAAATATTTTTGACACCTGGTGTACTGGAAACGCTATAGAATTGGACATGTGCATTTTTCAAGAATAAAGACTAGGCATACACTGGTATCTATCTGCACAGGGTACTTTTATTTCATAGCGTTCCTTGGGGGAAAATAATTTTGATACAAAGCATAATAAAAAGTGTACCTTTGTATTTTTATGAAAATACTGATGATACCTTTCATCGTACTAAACCAATTTTGGATGATTTGACACCAATCACGTTATATGGGGAGGGTTTTGGCCACTAAAATGTGTGTTGTTCTGGAATATTCATCTCAGGGTGCAATTGGTGTAAAAGAGAGAACATGCCTCTTTTAGTTTGTATATTACCACACTTAATGAAATGTTTGGGTCGGTGCTTGTCAACCACACAGGATGACTCGGGCAGCAGGCTGTAGATTCTTCTTGCAGCCTTCTGGCCATCTTCACCTGAAGGGCTGTGGACAGGGGAAGGAAGTGGAGATGTTAAATCGCACCGTTCTCTGAGGAAATACTTTGTTTTACAGATGACAAAATAGCAGCTAGGATTGCATACAAAGTGAGAAATTGAAAAGGCAGAATCCATGTAAGGAGTTTGTTCTGTAGCTTCTTCCTGTAATGGGAATGAATGTTTTTCCATCTGTTTTATGGATTATTATTTTTTTATCTTTTAACATTTGGAAATAAAAGTTCTTCATGTCTGTTTATCTTGAGCATTTTAAATGGATATCGTGGTTGGATTTACATTTGAAACTTGTCGAGTAATGTGTATGGTTTTTAAAAATAAAAAAATGTATTTAGCCTAACTGCAGGGCTATGTTTTTCATTTACCATGCAGTACTTATGGAATGTTATGCATTAAAATGTGGTCAATGCTGCAGGCAAGCAAACGTGTTGCAGAAAATCTCGGACTTGAGTGATTGAGGGTGATTTTTACACAAGAAAGCTGCTTTTCTGCATAATTGCCAAATAACCATTGGATTCTAGCTAATGAATAGAGGAGCCAAATCACAAAATGAATACAGTGTAAACTCACATTCTCTGAATAACCTACATAAGCAAATATATCTAATAGCTCTAGCATTACCTTTTAATTCTATTTTTTTAAGATTATTTTTTGGGGGCTTTTTCCCCCTTTTATTTCAGAGTGAGTGACAGTGGATAGACAGGAAAGGTGAGAGAGAGATGGGGGATGACACGCAGCAAAGGGCCACAGGTCAGATTTGAACTGGGGCCGCTGCAAAGGTCTCAGCCTACATAGGGTGCACGCACTTACTGGGTGAGCTAGAGGTCGCCCTGTGTTACCTTTTAATTCTAAATTATGATGTGACAGCTTTTTGACAGGAATTGATTGATAGTATTATAACCTCTTTGGCTGCACCCACGACTAGACTTCCCTCGCAGATTTTCAAATGACTTTTACCTGACTGCTGATGAATTCTCAAATTGACCATTATACCCCTATAATGGAAATATGTAGGCTACAACTATATTTAAACCGTGCTCAAATATATTGACATTTAGATGGAATTACTAACGTCAAATTATGTCCAAAAGGGCGCCTGGGTAGCTCACGAGGTAGAGCAGGAGCCCATTTATAGTTCACTCCTTGCCGCAGGTTTGACTCCTCCCTGCGGCCCTTTGCTGCATGTCATTCCCCCTCTCTCCCCCCTCTCATGTCTTCAGCTGTCCTAAATAAATTAAGGCCTAAAAAATGTCCGTTAAACAATCTTAAATAAAAACAAATTATGTCCAACAAACATCTACCCAGATGGGGGCAAAGAGGTTAACCTTTTGATGGAGGTTTGTATATAGGCCTATATTAATATAGTTGCATAGATGTCCAGCCCAAAATACAGGCTTCCAAGACAACTCACAGAGGTGTGAGACAAATTATAGGAAAACAATATTCTGTATGCCATTATACTTGATATACATGTACATCAAATAAACGGATCTCGTATTGTATGTGTGTATTATTCAGTCTAGTTTGCCTAATTTACCAAAATTTATAAATAAAACTAACTTGCCAATCAGTCAAACTTCTCATTTAAAATAGTTCAGGGCATAGAATGTAAGTTTGGAGTCTATGACTGGAGTAGGAATAAACAATAAAAAATCTATCTGGAAATAATGGGTGATCTAACTAACATCTGTGTGTGTGTGTGTGTGTGTGTGTGTGTGTGTGTGTGTGTGTGTGTGTGTGTGTGTGTGTGTGTGTGTGTGTGTGTGTGTGTGTGTGTGTGTGTGTGTGTGTGTGTGTTTGTACACAAATACTGTGTAAATGCGTTAACTGGGGGCCTGAGAGGTAGAAGGAATAACTCGACACTGTGGAGGTTGGCAGTGAGTATTGCACAGAGGACGGTACCTCAGACAATACGCCCTGAGACATTGTGAAGAAGTGCAGCACAGCTGTGGTGGAAGCTGTATTCAGATTAGTTAAGTCAAAGTACTAATACCACATTGTGAAAATACTTCACTACAAGACTAAAGTCCTGCATTCAAAACCTTACTTAAGTAAAAGTATGTAAGTATTATCAGCAATATTTACTTGAAGTATAAAAAGTAAAAGGACTCACTCTGCAGAAAAATGGTCCCTGTCAGTGTTTTACTATTGTATATATATATATATATATATATATATATATATATATATATATATATATATATATATATATATATATATGATGTCTTTGGATAAAATTACTGCTGCATTAGACTCACATTGCCAAGTCTCCACAGTGCTGTGTCAGCACTGGAGAATGCTGCCGCATTAATGTGTATGTTGCATTTTACTGCTGTAGATGTTTGAGTTTGTGCTAATGTTAACTTATTTATATAGTGTTGGGTAGTTCAATCTTAGAATCAGAATCAGAATACTTTCACTGTCACATTCAAGGTAAAATAAGAGTAAGAACAGAGCAAGTCAAAAAGTGTATAAAGTAACATAGCTAAGAAATAAATAAAAATGTTAAGTAGAAGTAAAGTGAGATTAGGTTAAAATAAAGATTAGGTAAAAAAATTGTTTGAAATGGATTGTATACATTTTATTGTAGTGCAGTGTCAACATAAATACAGTACGAATATAACTAAGTACTGTGTGAATATAAGTAGCAGCAGTGAATAGATAACACCTTTGCACATGTAGCTGATAAATTACTGCACATAGTAATTATTGTACATAATTGTGGAGATATTTGCTGTGAGACCAGTTCTGGCAGCGTGTAAGACACAGAGGGAGGAGTTATAAAGTTTGATGGCCACAGGAAGGAACGACCTCCTGTGGCGCTCTGTGGTGCATTGTGGGTGTCTGAGTTTGGCTTCTTCTTCCGTGTGTCATAAATAATGTCATTGTATAGTATGCCATACAATTTTTTATTTAAATGTCATAGTATAGGCAGTGTCATAAAAACGTCATAATAGTCTATAGTGCGTCATAAAATGTCATAGTAGCCTATAGTATGTCATAAAAAATTTCAAAAAAGGCAATTTCATTACAAGGTCATAAAAAATGGCATAGTATAGAATGTTATTAAAAAAAAGTCAAAAAAAATATTTTATAAAAAATGTCTTAGAAGTTGGAAACAGTTTTACCTACAGTATATATGGCAGCCTTTTATTCAAAGTAATTGGATCCTACATGAACACACCATTTTCTGCCAACGTTTTGGTTATTTGGTTATTTCCTAGTCTGGCTATAAAAAAAAAAACAATCCTGGCTATCACCAGACCAACTCAATCTTTTAAGATTGAACATAGCTGCAGGGCGAAATCAGATCGGGATGGGTTTACCCCATAGACTGTAACAGTCTATGGTTTACCCAGTCTAGTTATTTCCCTATTTGTTTTAGAAAAATGGTCATGTGGCTATGTAGCCTACTTCCATGCATAATAAGAATTTTGCAATCAGGATTACATCGAACTGTGAGAACATTAATTGTTTGAGCCAGCGCTTTCACCACACTTACAGCAAGTGGCAGTGTTGTAGCCTAATACTCGAGACAGGTCTTGGTGTCAAGACCACTTTTCGAAGGTCTCGGTCTCATCTCGGAATCGAACACATTTGTACTCGGTCATGTCTCGGTCTCGGATGAAGAAGACTATGAAAAACGCATACGAAAATTTCGGACAGTGTGCAAGGACCATGACCACGTAGCCTACGTTCCCCGCCTGCTTAACACGCACTCCCAAAGTGAATGTAGCTAGGTGACAGGAGAAGAAGCTCTGGCTGTCTGGGAGATGTCTGCCAAATCGTCATATGTATTACATTTTATGTATTATATGTTTTAAAGAATTATTTGCAAAACAGCATCTAAAAGAAAACACACAGCAGTGTAAATTCTGCAATTTAGCTAGCTAGCCAACGCTAACCGACACTGCTGCGGGACCACCTACATTTTTTAAATCTGCACTTAGCTAGCTATCAAGGAAGCATAAAGAAAGGTAAGCTAGGTGTAGCTAGCTAAGTGATGTTAGCGAAGCTATAGCTAGCTGAGTTTTTTATTTTTATTTTTATTTTTTTTTATTTATATAGCTAGCTGAGTTATCAATCTGCCTCTGTACCAAAACTCGTCAGAAATCTCTTCGCCCCTCACCCAGGTGATTTAGCGAATCTTAGCTAGTTACTGTATGTGTCAGTTGTTTGGTCTGGTCTTGGTCTTGTCTCGGTCTCGATACACTCTGGTCTTGGTAATGACTTGGTCTCTGTTAACGTGGTCTTGACTACTACTGGCAAGAGGGTGGTGGTGGGATCGAATCCGCCGGCGCCGACTCTGATGTGCCGTAGGTGTCTGGAGGTGAGGAGCGTGACCGGTTGTCTGTCTAGTGTGTCAGCCCAGCCTGCGACCTGTCCAGGGTGTACACCGTCTCTCGCCCAATGCCAGCCCCCCCGCGACCCTGTAATCCTGGATAAAGCGGTTAGAGAGACGGGCCTAATTGATGGGGATTGTTACTTAATCCATGAATAGTTTATTATGTTATACAGAAAAGTTAGTTTCCAGGGGCTTTACAATTACATAAATAATTGTGTGATCAAAATTGTTGCCAATTCATTTTCTGATGATCTGTTAATTGAATAATCGATTTATAATGTCAGCTCGAGTCTAGACATATATATAAGAATCTCAACATTATGTGTAGCCTAGTTGCCACATCCACACCAGCAGAGGGAAGTATACTTCTCCTCGGGCCTCAGCATGTAGCCCTTTAAACAAAGATTGTGTATTGAGATGAGTCACTCGTGTTGGTTTCTTAACGGGTGAAACCAGAGACTGCATAGGTGAAACCCATATAACTAAACGTTTGGGGAACCCGGAAGTATCAACAGAGTGAGACGTCTGCGCTTTTTCTCCTTACTACAAACCGTCGTTCCTTTCCGCTCTGCAGGAATTCCTTCTGCAGTATGGACTCTAAACACAGGAAGAAGGTCTGCTACTACTACTAACGACCATAGACAGTATATAGAAGATAACGACAGATCGCAACATTTCTGTGAGTACTGCAGTCTGCCGTGTCAGTCTCATAAAACACACATCAATTGTTGTAGAAAATGCATGTGTTGTACACTCAGTGTAGTGTAGGATTAGAGCTGTGTTTGGCTCTCATGGGTTGGATGTTATTGAAGGTTCCCGTTAAATCGCTCATTTGATAACTTAATAATAATAATAAATTGAATTTGTATAGCGCTTTTCATGGACTCAAAGTCGTTGTATCCATATTTGATTGACTGTTATCTCAGTCAGCGGGGTTTCTTAGCTGTTTCTTGACAGAGAACCCCACACAGATGCACATGATTATGATACTGTATATTGCTACAATGTAGGTGGGGAGGCAGAGATGAACTCGACCCTGCCTCTGGTGATCTCGCCTGTAGGAAGTTCCATTCACTTTAACCAATCTTTCACTTCATTGTTGTATTCCTTTAGAGGCAGGAATGAGACTCCCCTACCGCTGAGCTCAAGATGAGAGAGTGGTGGGTTCATGTGGGTTTGATCTGCATCCCGCTGGTGGCCGTCTACCTGCACATCCCGCCCCCTCAGCTGTCCCCTGCCCTGCAAAAGTGGCATAGTGCCGGGGAGGTGTTCCATTTCAGAGGCAGGGAGATCTTCTACAGAGGCAAGAGAGAGACTCAATGCACAGTGGTATTGTTAAATACCCCCATGGGTTGTCAAGAGTGTTGTAATGGTATCCAACTGTGACTATGGCTGACAGTAGTTATTGTTTTCATTATCCTTTCAATTTATGATGAATCGTTTTAACTTAATAAATAATATATATATATATATATATATATATATATATATATACATATATGTAAAGTGTCGAATACTTGTCAATTAATTGCCACTTAAAGGTGCTCTAAGCGATGTTGGGAGACTTATTCTTTACGTTCAGTATTTTCAAACAACGACTTCCTTCTATCTCTCCTTCGTGTTAGGCTACCCCAAACTCTTCGTGTTCAGCGAACCCCCCCCCAAATTTTGTGGTTTGTGAAGAACTTTTGTTTGTTTTTGTGTCCAGTTGATTTGTTTTGTTCATTTAGCCTAGGCGGTCTACACAGACCGTTTTTGTTTTTTACGGCAGCTTGCGGATAGTGAGGAGAGTTTTGGTGTATGTGACAAAAAATGTTGTAGCCTAAAAAAACACGTGACATCGCTTAGAGTACCTTTTAAGTAGTTGATTAATTGGCGAGTCATCTTAGCTTCAAATGTGCCTTTTTAGAGACATAAATCACACATAATTGTTTTTTTTCTGTCACCGCACATCATCACACATCATCATTAATGCCAGCAGTCGCATATATACTTGGAATAAAACACGTCACTGTGCCTTCTTTGTGTTGTAAACATATTGGCCTCTGTGTGTATACTTACATGCATTTCTCTTTTCTCCTTAAACCAGATTCCTATGGGGCTTTGGGAAGCTCCGATGTCGTCATTCTGCTCCATGGCTTCCCCACCTCCAGCTTCGACTGGAACAAGGTACCCACTGCACACGCTCCGTAGCTAATCAACACACCTAAACACCATTGGAAAAATGTAGGGCCTTTATGTGAACAAGCCAGAACCAAATGTTGTGTGTATTTTTCCATACAGATCTGGGAGCCACTCACTCAGCGCTTCCATCGAGTCATTGCACTGGACTTCCTGGGCTTTGGTTTCAGCGACAAGCCAGTGAGTAAAATCTTGTGTCAGTTTAAATGTCTTTTATTTTATAGATTAATTTAGTAAAATCATGTTTCTGAGATTTCCTGCTTGGTGCTCTGTTACTTCACTTAACCATTACTCATTTTCTCCTGTGCCTGACCGTCCCAGCGACCCCACAGGTACTCCATCTTCGAGCAGGCCAGTGTGGTGGAGGCCCTGGTGGCTCACTTGGGTCTGAGCAACCAGCGAGTGAATCTGGTGTCCCATGACTATGGAGACACTGTGGCCCTGGAGCTGCTCTTCAGGTATGTGCATGTGCCAGTGTATTTATGTAAATTGTCAAAAACAGAGTACAGTGATGAATTGCTGACTGCCCTTACCTCTCTGTTGTTATTTATTTTTGACTCATCATGCACCCAAACCAGGACTGACCAAAACCGCACAGGACACCTCATCATTAACAGCCTGTGTCTTTCTAATGGAGGTACAGTGCAGTCTGTTGTCTTTGGTCATGTTGTAGATCTTCAGCACCAATCTGTAATCAGTGAGGCAGGAAAAAAAATGCATCTTTCATAACAAGACCTCCATTTGATCATTATTCTGATCTGGTTTGATCATAACTATTAAAGTCATTCATTAAGCATAACTCCCACAACATTTGAAATGAGGATTTTCTGCTTTTATATCATTGTAAATTCATCACAAAGTCACGGTCAGTGCTGACTCTTTTATTTCCAACAGGATTATTCCCAGAAACACATTACCCACGTTTGCTGCAGAAGGTGAGTCACCTTTGTATTCTTCATCCTACTCTTCAGCTCATGTGGAATCATGTAATGAAGACTTTAAAAAGCTGTTTGGCTGTCAAAGTTCTCACTGAGACATTGCTGTTTTGCCTCCAAAAGCTTCTGAAGGACTCTAGTTTTCTGGCTCCAGTTCTGACCCGTCTCACCAACTATATGATCTTCCAAAAAGGGTAAGAGTTTTGTTCCAAATTAGGAAGATTGAACTAAATGTTTGTACCAGTATGCTGTTGCAAAAATATGCTTTTCGTTGACTGGTAGGATTGGAGACGTGTTCGGCCCGTACACGCAGCCCACAGACGCTGAGTTCTGGGACATGTGGACGGGTTTACGCTACAACGACGGCAACTTAGTGATGGACAGGTGTGTGTGTGTGTGTGTGCGCACGTGTTTGCTTTGTGTTCAAATGGGCTTAATTATCTATGTTCACACATTTTGTCTTGTCCTTCTCTTGCAGTATTCTGCAGTACATCAACCAGAGATTAAAACACAGGGAGCGATGGGTGGGTGTGCTCACTTCCACCTTCGTCCCACGTGAGTTCACAGTTGCATCATGTTGATGAATCAGAGTGTGGAAGCTCTTTTGTGTAGGCCAAACACTTCCCCTAAGGTGTATTTAACCAGCTGCCTCGGCCGGAGAGCCGCTAACGCTAAGCTGCTTAGCCTGCGAGGAGAAGCTTCGTAGTCCATCTGTGATCCCGAGCTCAGGAGGAGGGAGTAGGGGGTAGGGATGTGTAGGGATGTGTAGGGATGTGTAGGGATGTGTAGGGATGTGTGTGTGTGTGTGTGTGTGTGCGCTACTGACACAGACCTCATGTGGAATGCAGCTGAAAGGCATTAGGGCCCATTCAGACCAAAATAAGCAATCCGGCGATTTGCTGCAGGCTTATGCGGCAGTGTGGGAGCGTCACTAAAACAGCCCATTTGTGTGACGTTTAACCCCCAATGTAGCACAAGTACACTTTATATTTCACAGTTAGTGTTTTCCGTCAGATCGTTTATTGATCTTGACGTTTCAGCTTCATGTCACGGATAAAGAGAGAAAGAAAAGAGACGAGTGAGACAGATCGTCTGTGCTTTGTTGTTTGGCAAACATTTAGCTGTTACACAAACTCCTGGGCAGTTCAGTGCTTGTGTTGCATGTTTTAAAACTTTCTCGTGGCAGCGATAGAAGCAGTAAAGTTTCCTGTTTCCTGTACGGGACCCTCACACCGCCTCAAAACCATCTGACAAGTCTGATTGCCGGTTACATGATTGGCCGTTTCTCCAAAAGTTGATTCATTCTCAACTTTTAGCCGCAGCACGCTGCATTTTTTTGCACGTTCCCCCCTGCAGCAAATCAAAATGAATGGAAAGACCTGCCTTTTTGCCGCAACGGCCACTGCAGGCTGTGTGAATGCCCACTCAGCCATGGTTTCTGAGCTGGTGCTTCAGAATCATCGTATCAGTGATCAGTATTAAGGTGGTTAAGGAAATAATGTGGCACCCTGCAAGATATAAGTGCTTAAATCAAAAACCGGTCGGTTCACCAGTTACATAGATAAAAAAAACTCTAGACCTCATATCCACAACTTCTATTTTACTCTTATTCTCCAATTTGAAACCAAGCCACCCTCCATTTCTCAGTGTTCCATGATCCATCTTTTCCTCTATATGACTCTCTCTTATCCCTCCTTGTCTTTCAGTGCACATGATCTACGGACCCCTGGACCCAGTCAACCCTCATCCTCAATTCATCCGTCTTTACCAGTGAGTGCCCCCGCCTCTGATACTTAAACCTTGTTCAGATTAGCCTTAGTACGCTCCTCTCCTGCCGGCAGATCTTTGTTCAGCTCATTTGCTGGATGTGAATTTGGAAGAATTGCAGGGAAAAGTGCAGTTTTACAGATAATCTGAACTCTTTTCTTATTTTCTGCTGTTTTCTGTGATTTGAGCAGAACAACATGAATTAGTCTCCACAAAGCATGTTCTTTGAAATGTGGACATCAGTTTAAAATAATGTATGCTGCAATTACAAATAATTATTCTGTATTTTTGTAATTATTTCAGATTTAAAACTTTTTTTTTGTTGTTGCTTGTCCTGCTGCCTCACTGTTAAATAGATGTTAAGACCATAAGTCAGTGTGAGGGAGGTGTTGGTGTAGTGGTAAATGAAAGGGTTAGTTGTCAGTAGGCTAGTGGTTCTAGTCCTGCTCAAGGCTGAGCTGAAATTTAAAAAGAAAAGGTCATTTTTTGCTTAAAAAAAAAAAAAAAAAAAGGTCTTCATTTTCCTTGGTCACTTGCTCTTCACACCTTGCTTTGCTCCCGTTCACTTCCTTTCTGTCTCTCTTTTGGTCACACTTTGCCTACTTTTGGGAATCTCATTCGTTTAGCAGGTGTACTCAACTCATTTTGCACCATCTTTCGGTTTTTTTACTTATGGGAATCTCGTTCATGGCTTTCTCGCGCAACTGACCTAGCTCCCTTTCCACAATCTTTCGGGTATTTTATGTGTTGGAATCTCGTTCGCTTCCTCAGAGCCTCAGTTCAGTCTTGAACTCGCAACCTTGTCCTTCAGAGGCCCTCGCCTCTCCACTGCACCATCTTTCTGACGCAGAAGATATGGGGTTAGTTCCACTTTGATTGTGCACTAGTACATTCACGAGACAAACTGAAAAAATAGGTTTTGGGCAGGACTTGAACCAACAACCCATGGCACAACACATCGCTGACATTTCCCCTACGCCACAGTGATGGTAATACAACATGTTGAGTTTGTTCACATGAATGCAGCAGTAGGTGTTCAAGAGGACATATTTAAAAGAAAATGCCATAGCTGGATTCAAACCAGGAACCTTTGAAACCATGTGTCACTGACACTTCACTACACCACGGTAGAGATGCTCATAGTGCTTCAGTTTGTTGTTATGAATGCAGCAGTAAACATTCAAGAGGACAAACTGAAAAAATAGTCCACAGCCAGATTCAAACCAAAAACCTTTACAATTGTGTACCAATAACATTGCTGCTACACCACCATCAAAGTACTGTAACCAGAGCCCATTTTTGTCCCAAAAAATAATCACTAGTCAGAAATGTTGAATATTTGGTTTAAATTGGGTTTTCTACTTATTGTTTGAGTGAAAATAATGCCACATTACACAACTGTGTGCCAAAGAAAGTTTTTCTCCAGTTTATAAAAAATTAAAAAAAGAGTTCATAATTGGATTTAAACCAACAACCTTTGCAATCATGCATCAATAACTCTACCTCTACACCACCATCAGATGACTGAGGAGTAGTCGTCTTTGTCTCCAAGTATAATCACTAGTCAGAAATGTTGAATATTTGGTTTTTTTTTTTGTTTTTTTATTTGTTAATAGAAAAAAAAAAAAAAAAAAAAAAAGAAGAGAGAAGGTAAAAAAAAAAAAAAAAAAAAAAAAAAAAAAAAGAAAAAAGGAAAAAAAAAAAAAAAAACCATTTTAATAATAAACAAAAAAAAATTTTTTAAAAACAACAACAAAAAAAAAAGAGCCAAATTAATTTTTTTTCCAAACAATAATCACTAGTTATTTTTTTTATTTATTTTTTTTTTTTTTTTTTTTAATTTTTTTTTTTTTTTCTTTTTTTTTTTTTTTTTTTTTTTTTTTTTTTTTTTTTTTTTTTTTTTTTTTTTTTTTTTTTTTTTTATCCGTCAATGTTGAACATTTGGTTTAAATTGGGGTTTCTCCTTATTGTTTGAGTGAAAATAACAATACATCACATTAGTTTGTGTCAAAGAAAGTTTTCCTTCAGTTTATATCCACCACAAGAAAATGATGGTATCTGCATTGATTGTTATTTTGGGGCATTTTAGTAGCGATGACAGAAAATAAGAAGTTGACATTTAACAAAGTTTGACAGCTGAGTTTGAAACCATGTCCTCATAGTTCAAAATCAGCACTTTAAACCACAAAGCCATCAGTGTTTACGTGCTCTCAGTCGCTAATCATCTAATGCTTCTCAAAAATGTATCTTGTTCTTGCAGGCAGCTGGTCCAGAGGTCGACGGTCACCATTTTGGACGAACACATCAGTCACTATCCTCAGCTGGAAGATCCCACTGGCTTCCTCAACGCATATTTCAATTTTATTCACTCTTTCTGAAGGGATACCAAATGCAACACCCCGTGTTCATTAATTATTTTCAGACCCTTAACAAGCTGTTTGGTACGTTAGCAACACTTATTCAAGGTGATAAACAGCCACATGAGGTGCAAAGACTTCCCCTGATGAACGTAACCAGGAGTAATGAGATTTATACACGAGTGACGGGATAATTTACCAGCACCAAACCCTAAAGTGTCAATTACTACCCTGGAAGACATCTAATATGAGCTAGAAACATTATTTATTCTACTTAATGCACAGAATCACTAATCTGGTAGTTTATGGACCTTCTTTCAACATGAAAGTTAAAGTTATAGGTTGTGCAATTACTGACTTACTGATTACTGACATCGTTTTGAGTCCTGCAATCAGCTGCATTCTAAATGAATTTTGATGATTTTCTACATTTCTCTTGATGTCAATGAAAAACCTAACTGTCAACTTTTCGTCAAATAAAACTAGTTTTGTATAAAACAAGTGTCTGAATGATGGAAACTTGATGTACTTTGACAGTCAGAATTTATTGAAGATTTGACAGAAGAAAACATGAGGACCAACAGACAGTGTGAAGAAAGAGGGAATAAACACTTTTTAGCTCATAAACTAGAAGTAAAACATTTATGTTTATTCGTTTTTCAGGTTGGATGATGTCAGCATAATAAACAATATCGTACATAAAAATGTTAGAGCTGTGGAAAAGATCTAAGTGATGTCTCAGAGAGTTTGTCGTGCAGAGATGAAAGGTCTCGTGGTTGTGTTGGCGCGCCGCTGCGTCGCTTTAGCCGACGGAGGCCAGGATGACGTCGACGACCGTCTCTTCATCGCTGCGAACCGTCACCTGCATGGTGACGCCGTCGGCCAGCGCCAGGCGAGCACGAACCAGCACGTCGTGACCCCCCCGAAACACACCTGAGAGAGAGAGCGAGAACGCTCAGTCAGCGGCCAATCAAATCACACCCGACAGAACCTCGATTCACCAGGCATGTCAATTATGACATTTTTATATAAAATCTGGATAGTTTGTGTTTAATAGTATGTTTGATAGAAAAAGTATCTAAATGAGAGAATTTGTTCTTAAATCTAAATTGTACACACGTAAAAAACTAAAAAGAACTGTAGTACTGTTAAGTGAACTTCATACAATTTTGGACAAAAGTTGGAATCCACTAAAATCTAAATTGGATCTGCTATTTGTAGATATGACATGTAAAATGTTACATTTATCTTGCATACAGGATATATTACGTTTTTAAAAGGAAGGAATTTGTAAAACAAAAACATTTAAAAAGATCTAACAGTGACCACATCCATCCTCATATCAACCCACCAGCGAGGAAGAGGACATGCGAGTTCTTATTTTCGGGAACTTTGTCAGAGCGCTCACATGGCTGCATTCCCAGGAAGCTGATGATGTTACCCACCGCCTCTGTAAGAGAAAACCAAGGATGAGTCACGTAACACACTGGGTGTCAGTTATTGCATAAAGCTTTAATGACATAACTTAACATGTTTTGTAAATCTCTCTGGAAGCAGTTATTTGCAAAAAAATATAAAAATAAAAACACACACAAAAAGTAATGAAACCTGACAATGGACTGAATGATTTCAGCCCTACATTTCTGACTTACCGTCTAGAGTTCGTACAGACGCCAGGGCAAAAGTCTCTTCCTTCTCAAATTCATCGCCCACTTCTTCCCACGCCGCACCAAAGTTCGGTTTCAAAACCTTCTGGATGTGGTCGGCAACCGTTACCTCCAGATCCTCCAGCTGAAGAAGAGCAGGGCAGAGGAGAAGAGACAAAGGAAAGATGGAAGGATGAGGAGAGAGCAGTTGGAGATAGAGGCAAAGAGGGGAAACAAAAAAAAAAAAAAAAAAAAAAAAAAAGAGAAGGTAAATTTACATTGGTGACAATGCACAAAATTAAAAAATCATTTTCCTCGTTTTAAAAGTTTGAGGGTGTGTTATGATTACATACCACATATTCATCATCATAACCGTCATCGTCAGGCTCCCCTGTGTTGGGGTCACAGTCTTTGACCAGGTACTTCATAGTACAACTGAACGTACAAGACACTGTGGACAGACAGGACACCTCTTAAATCTTATATACAGTCAACGCTGCTCTAAAGATTTCATTTTGGACCTTGTACATGCAGAAGGTAGTCACTAACTGGGTAACCCATTTGGGATCTAAATGTTATGAACACAGTTTCTTTGGCAGTCTGCCATTGCTCCCATGAGCCCAATAACGTCCCAGCGTTCCTACCGGCGGTGGGGTCGTCGTCGGGCAGGCGGACCAGCGTGTAGCAGGAACCAGGCTGACTGTAGGGGAGGTTGGCCGCTGGGATGTACTGTATCACCTCGTAGGACTCCGATGGCTCCATCTGCACTACGACCTGACATACACCAGACGTTCATTTCAAATGCATTGCCGCGTTTTAGTTTAACTACCATTTGAAATCCTGAAACAATTCTAAATACTGTGTCACTTGTGGACTCTCTTCTTCTCTTGGGACAGTTTATTTATTTATTTTTTTTTTTCCTCACAGCCAAGACTAATCAAGAGTCCGAATAAAGAATTAGAGAAAAATATCTAACAGGGATGTCCAGAAAAATCTAAGTTAATTAAAACATAAATGATCATGAAACTAAATCCCCTCTCAGCCGGTACCTTCTGCAGGAGCTGGTCATTCAGAGTGTTTGTGCAGTCGAACTGGAACACCATGTGCCTGGCGAAGGTGTGTTTGATGCAGCGCACCACATATTCTGTCTCTGCCTCCGTCAGCTGCACCTGCTCAGAGGACTTGAAGAGCGGCCCGAGAGCCTGGAACTCTGGGATGGCCGCCAGTTGTTCTGTAAAAACAGAGACCGAGACAGACAAGACGGCAATTGTATTAAACCACATCAGACCAGAATATTAAGATGAGTATCAGTGTCTAATTGCATCATCTTGAATCTGATAACGGGCAGTTTTAGAATCTCACCCTGATAAATGTCCTGCCGTGACGGCGCCAACTTCTCTGGCAGTTTGCTGGTGGCAACAGAGGCAATTTCTGGGAAGAAGAAAAAAACATTAACAGACGCTCCTTATCTATCCGATTCCTGACTGTGGTAGTTTAAAAGATGAGTAGATAACCCTGTGCAGATAACTAAATAGCTGTGTGGTTGTACCTGTTTTGTGTTCTGTGATAGGAGTGGTGGCCAGAGGGACACTCTTCATGTCGAAAGGTTTCTCTGTGGGCTCCAAAGTGTACTGGTGGAGGGACTTCTCCAGTCCGGGGATGGAAACAGAGAGACCTGAGAGCAGCACACAGGAGGAGCAAACGTTAACATTTCTGCTTTCACCTGCTGAGTGAGTGTACATTTTGACCAGCAGGCCCTATGAGTAGCAGTCAAACAGTGTATCCTGAGAGTGAGAGAGTGAGAGAGTTCACCGTTGAAGATGTAGGCAGCATTCAGAGCTTTCTGCTTCTGCTGTAGCACGTTCATGTAGAAAGTAGCTCTGTCGCGCACTTCATCATCACTGTCCATCATGCACCTGTGAGAACCGCCATGTGTTAAAATCTGATTTCAGCACATATTCATTCAAACAAGTGTATAGTAAAGGGTCTACACAGTATTACATGTCAGGAGTCCATCACCAACAATATAAATGTTTTCTTTGTATATTCCACATAAAAGAGGAACTGTGGGGGTACACAGTCACGGAAGAAATAAATGAACAAATGAAAGTAAATGAGTACCTCTGCATGAGAACCAGGACGCTCGGCAGCAGATCATCATTCTGAGCTCCAAATTTAGCCAAAGCGCTGACTGCAGCTGAGGGTGAAAGAAGAAAAATGTTTCAACTGGCTATAAAAAATGCCATGAAAATAGTGTGAATATTTATCAATAAAGTGGATGTCATGCAAGACACTTTGATATGAGAGGTCTGCCTCTGGAGTGGAGGCAAAATGAGTGACATTACTAAAGATTGTGAGGCTCACACAGTAATCCCATTCCATCTCACCTGCACGAACAGCCTCACTCTCCAGCACCACCCGGTTGAAGATGAAGCGAATGTACTTGGAGGGCTGGGGGGTGCGTGGGCCCTCTTTGCCCAGTAGGTGCAGGATCTTTGTGGCTAGCACAGTGTGCTCGCAGTCCTCGATGAACTCGCACAGGTGGGCCAAGCCGGTCTCTTTGCTCTCTGGGTTGTCCTCGATGATGCTGATGATGCAGTCCACAATGGCCCGCTTGTACTCAAAGCCACCCTGCAGGGAGAAGAATGTAAGTCGTAAACACAACTGCAACATACACTGTAGGCCTTAAAGTAATAGTAATACATGCATCACACTGTAGGCCTTAAAGTAATAGTAATACATGCATCACACTGTAGGCCTTAAAGTAATAGTAATACATGCATCACACTCTAGGCCTTAAAGTAATAGTAATACATGCATCACACTCTAGGCCTTAAAGTAATAGTAATACATGCATCACACTCTAGGCCTTAAAGTAATAGTAATACATGCATCACACTCTAGGCCTTAAAGTAATAGTAATACATGCATCACCCTCACACAATCTGTGGACAGACACATTAAACCCTATTAATCAACACTGATGTATACTGTATATCTGTTGTTATAAACCATGTCTTATCTTTTGAGTATTTGTCTTTTAAAATGTCAGCACATATAAACCACACTTAAGTAATCTGACTGCTAAATATTTTGTAAAACAAATAGAAAAGCATGAAAGCTGCCAAAATGCAAACTGTGATCACATCATTGCTCTTTATAGCAAGGTGTCTGCATGGGTAAGGATATCAGTGATAAGGAAACTCCCCAGTAAGGCAAAGACCAAAGTGTACAGGTCAGTGGTCGGTTAATGATCAACTTACATCATCTCTGAGCATGTTGGACAAAAAGTTCATCATGACACTGTGCTTCCTGGGATACTTCTGGCACAGAGCGCTGATGGCCTGCACCACCACCACCTGGAATAAACAAGCATCAGCGACAGATTTAGGACAACAGAAAATAGAACAGAAATAACAGGATTAAAAGAGGGAGGCAAAGCAATGAATCTGCTATTGGAAATTAATCTTTTGTGGCCACAGAAGCTAAAGTCCTGGGTGATAAAAAAAAAAAAAGAAAAAGAAAAAAAAACACCTCATCATGACACATTCTCACAATTTCAACAAGTACACAGGGATTTAAAGCAAGATGAATTGTTTATTTATGGGGGAAATATATATCTATATATCTATCTATCTCCTTTTATTATCATTATAACACCCTTCGTGTATGGATTTAGTTGTGCTGCGTTATCAAATAGAGGATAAGACTAAAGTAAAACTGTCTGACCTTGAACTCGTCCGAGATCTCAGAGACAAACGAGGAGATCTGTTTCATGAGGCGGTCCACGCTGCTCTCACTGCCCGTCTTGAGCAGAGTGGTGATGGCCAGAGTGGCGATGCTGCGGTTCGAGTCGGTGATCAGGTTTTCCAGGTCTAAGTTGCACGCAGTCACGGCTGACGGATGCTTCATGGCCACCTGGTGGACACAAAGGAAATGACAGTGTAGTTTATCAAGCGTTCCAATCGGTTAATCATACATTTAAGTATAAACAGCGCGTTTTCAAAAAAGATAAATAAAAAAAGTACTGCAAAGCACTTTCAGTCATGCTTTCTGTATCTAGCTGTGAAATATAAAAAGGACCCAAGACCACTTTTATACTGCCTGACTACATATACAATTTCTGAATTGCTCAGCAATATGACTAACATTTGACCAAATAAAGTAAACTATGTTTATACAGGATAAAACAAGCCATGAGAAGGAGGGATGAAGGGGGAAAGTGTACCTTGTTGAGGGTCCTGACTGCAGCGTATCTCAAGGCTGCCTTGGGAGAGCTGCAAAAGAGCTGCAGCACTGCAGGAAGAGAGATACATTCACAACGAGACTCATCAACACATCATTCTGTTCTTTCAGTCGACAATGCAGATAGAAATGCTAAATGAAATGAATGAGGTGTAAGTAAACTACTGACCAGACACAGCCGGGGCCAGTTCCCGGGCAGTACAGTTGGGCATATGGACAATGGCAGAGGCAGCTTCATACACCACCATCTCATTCTTGTTCCTCAGGCAACTCTCAATGAAGTCGAACAAGGGGCTGTCGTGACTGAAAACAGACAGAATCCAAGCTGTTAACTACCTGACAACAAGACATCAAACCTGCAGTTTGTGCCATCATGTATTTAAAGCTATAGTGCGTACTTTCTGTCACCCCCATTAGGAATTCTAAGTAATGACAACAAAACTGTCGGCGCGTCCACATGATACAAGCCTTCCGCAGTTGCTAGTAGCCAAGGAGGAAGCGGATAGGCCTATTGCAATACGCAATAAATCAATTATTCGCGTGATAAATACAAATTAGCTAGATCATTTAAATAGAAATTATCGTGGCCGGAAAAATTTCCATTTTATTTATTGTGTTTGGTTTTTATTCCAGTGCATTTTTTGTTAACAGAGACTGAGAGTGCATTTTATTTATTGTTTTTGGTTGTTTTGTTCATTTATTGTGGATATTTAAAATGTCTACCAGTTCCAGTGTTAAATGTTCTTTAGAAATTTAGAAAAGTTTTGAAAAGGTGTACCTGCATTATTATTCCATTATCATTATATCAGAAGAAAATGGTCTCAGAACGACAATATTATCGTTTATTGCAATCATTTCTGGGACAATTTATCGTCCAGCAAATTTTTTTATCGTGACAGGCCTAGACATGGAGGATTAAAAAAACATGATGGACTCTTTGGATAGAAGTAATTATCTTCACTCAAGTTTCTGCACACAAAAGTCGCCCCAACGACACAACCTTCTGAACATAGCCATACTGAGAAATCCAGAGAGAGTTGTGTGGAGCTGTTAGTCTTAATTAGCTTTGTAGCAACTCATTTGGCAATGGCTTGAATGTAACGGACGTTCATTAATATCAAAAAGTTACGCACTTAAGCTTAAATCTGGCTAGGAGATACCATAGATGACGACGAATATTTATCAGTGGAGAATCAGCTGTACTGTGCAAGTACTCCGATGTCTGTGTGTGTGTGTGTGTCTAATAGAGATAGATTGCTGCAGGTCTACTCACCCTCCATCCGTCTCATCCAGCAGTTTGCTGGCGATCCTGATGAGCATGCAGTAGGCAAATGGAGACTTGAGACCAGACTTGGTGAACTTGTTGAGCATCTTGGTGACAGCAAGACGGTCGTTCTTCCGGAGGTGATACAGCAGGCCCAGGGCATGGTACTGGAAGATGGGACATACACAAACAGCTTTGAAATTAAACTCTGTAAACAGTGTTTTAACAGATCTGTTTAATCTGAACAAACCAACATATTAATATTCCTTCTACACACAAAATGAATGGTTCAAAATAACATTAACAGAACAATTCCTAAGTCTGTCTGTACTACCCACCTGGACCATGATGTTGTCACTGGAAGCGGCCTCCTGGGCTTCATTCACCCAACGCTTCACCACATCGTAGCTCATCTTCACCATGTGCTGAACACAAATAGAAAAGACTTCATTACCCACCAGCAATGATTTGATATACAATTAAATAACTTTAGATCAGCTATCAAAAAAAGCAAAAAATAAATAAATACCAGGAGAAAAAATTCTAAGTGAAATATGAAACCGTGCCATTTCTTACCAGTGAGGAGACCAGGGCTGAGCTGGACACACTGGGCACCTTGTCAACAATAGCCTGTTTCATGTATCTCTCAATGGCCTGCAGCATGGTGGTCTGTGTAAAAGACAAGGAAAATTCAACAAACGATGTTTCGATTTTTCAATTATAAGAAATAATATCTAAAACAGGATGTTTTCTTTCTTGCATGAGATGACAAGGTGAAGGAAGAGATGGGGAGACAACAAGAAAGAAAATAAAGTAAAAGAAGCACTCACATCTGTAATCCTGCAGAGGGCTCTGATAGCAGGTCCTCGGTATACATCTTCCTTCCCAGTCATGTCTTTGGTCAGGCTGTAAAATACCACACAAGGAATAATAAGAGACACTGACTGTAAACGGTTACAGAAACACATTAACGAAGAGCTGTTAACCTCGAGTCGAAGAGACCTTGCCCGTTTACTAGATTTCATAACTAAATATCTAAATTTTGTACATACTAGATGATAGCAGATGCATTAAAAACAACAGAGTCTGGATACATTGTTTAAGAGGTACTTCAAGAAAACACACTTCCTGGGGGCAATTACAGTATTTGCATACTGATACTCAGAGCCATCATGGTACAAACCTGCTAGTGACAATGATGACATCCTCAGAGATGTTGGCCATCTCTTTGATTGTCAGGTAGCACATCCTCCTCAGGGTTTGCTGGGAGAGAGCGAGAGAAAGAATATGAAATTACTGTTTTTATATTTGAACTAGAGCTGGGCGATATGGAAAAAAATCAAATATTCCGATAATTTTCATGAAATAAATCGATGTCGATATTGTTGTTGACCATTGGTGCTTTCGCAATATATTTACACAATGAGAGTTTTGATAATTAATCACCAATAATGTGGATACAATGACTAAATGGGTAAAGGCAAATAAAAGAACAGCTACAACAGCCTGGTAAGTTCAGAAAATGACATCACTTTACTGCAATGCAGCCTTTAAAACCAGGAAAAGACAACACCTGTGTGATATAATGATATTACGATATCCAAAATTTAAGACGAAATCTAGCCTTATATATCAACATAATATTGATATATTGCCCAGCCCTAATTTGAACACTACAGACTGATGATATGCAGCTTGAGCTAAAATGGAATCATAAAATCAATCAATAAATGTAAAAAAAAGAAAAACATTATGAATCTAACCCATTAACTAATGAATGAATGAATGAATTAAATCTTACATCATTGGACTGAAAGAGCCTGGTCATTGCAAAGAAGGCCTCCGTGGCCTCTGTGGTCCCAAAATGCTCTCCCTGAATGGACAAAGACACGGGAGTGAGAGAGACTTAAGATAGGTAGACAGACACAAACTCAACACATGCCAATAAAAAGCTACTTTACATTATTGTCAAACAACTTTTTACCTGGTTGAGGAGATAGATAATCTTGGTGAGAATGTGGAGGCATCTTCTTGGGTTGATAGGCGTCTCATTGAAGATACGCGCCTGTGAACAAGAAGGGACACCTGGTTTTATTTCAGAGGTTAGGATATTGTTTATTGGACTCATATAAGAGCAGAATATGCTTCTGGCAATATAAAGTGCTAACTTTACCTCCTGCAACACGGCACTCTTCTCCAGATGCTGGAAAGGGTTCGACCCACTTCCTAAATGTCAAAATAGCAGAGTGAGACGTCTGTGTAGTTAAACGTTATATAACTTTATTTAACTCCATTCAACGCTACCACACGGAAAGGACGCAGAGTTGACGCCAGCTTATGCTAACGATACATATCATTAAAATGGATCAAACAGACATGCAAGCAACACATACAACCTGAAGACAGATCTCATTTAAAAGCATCACTGCAGCAAGATTCATCCATCTATATTTGGAGCTCGTGTTTAGAGAGGACACGTCTATTAACGAGCAAAACTAACATCACAACATCAAGCTGAAACTGCCAAGCTTGCAATGCTAAACTTAGCTTAGGGCTGGTGTTATTGTGACATCAAACAATAGTGGGTACAAATGTTAATGCAACTGCAAATAGGGTTTGTAATAAAAAATTGCAATGCCTGTTACATAAATATGAATTAGCCTACGAGATACCGTAACTGGACAGGTTAATTCACCCTGACAGCTATTCACTTTAACTAGCCGGCTAACTGTAACAGGCTAGCCCCGCGTTAGCTTCCAAAGCGTCCAACATCTTGTGTGTCCAGACCATGGTTCAGACACAATTACCATTGGTCAAACGCTGTCACTATTTAAAATGATTACTAATCCAAGCTTACCAGACTCCTCGTCTTTCTTATCAAACTTTTTAATCATTATGTCGGAATGAAGCTGGCGGACGAGGGCAAAAGATGCTCTCAACCTCGATCATAAGAGGAGCTACTTCCACGTAGCCAAAATGTAAACTCACTTCCGGTTGAAACGTCCACGTCAATGAAACATACGTCAGAACCATGACGCTTTACGCCCGCCAGGGGCGCTGCTGACAAGAAACATGATCAATCAATCAATGATTGATAATGTTTCTATTAATCAAAATACTTTTAAAAATATATCAATGGAAATGTATAGAGAAATTATAAATACAAATAAGAAATAAACAATATAAAAAATGAGAAGTAAGATATATGTATGTAAAAATGTAATAGCCTAAAAATATGTGCATTATACTAAAATGTATAGAAACAATATGAGATATGAAATATGTAAATAGATATGAATACCACTAATATATACAACAGTGCAAACAATCATGTAAATAACAAAAGTGCTGAGAAACGTGTATTGTGCGTTATAATAAATGCACTAATAATGTACAGTATGTAAACCGGAGTTTTGCACAGTATTGCACACAGTCAATATTGCACAGTTGAAGATATAAATATTAAATAAATAATTATGAATTATCCCAGGGCTTCCCAGTGTCTGACACTCTGAGGGAGGAGTTGAAGAGTTTGATGGCCACAGGCAGGAATTACTTCCTGTGCCGCTCCGGGGCGCATCTAGGTAGAATGAGTCTTAAACTGAATGTATTCCTGTTTGACCATTGTGTCATGCAGTGGATGGGAGACATTGTCAAAGATGGCACGTATCTTGGTCAGAATCCTTCTCTCTGACACTGTATCTCAACTGTATACAGTGCAGTGTGTACTAGATTTATCATCACAAATGTTCAGTAAGTCCTTTATTAGGATTGGTAACAATTTTCAAAACATTACTATATTCATTTATTCAAATTGAGTGAGCAGGGGCTGCTACATTGCAGTTTTTGGGGTGTCCAATATCCCAAATTAAATGAAGTGAAAGTATACTAACTTTGAATTTATCAGAAAATAATTTATCAGGATTGAGAAATAATGACTTTCCCAGTGAATGCCCACTCTACTGCTATGCTGCAATGCATCACTGTCCCTGCTTGGCTTTATGTCGTTTCAATTGTGGCAAGGTGGTTAAATACAAATTTATTTTGAAATATGCATCCATGTAAAAAAGAAAAACAAATGCAGGCCTTTTTATTTTAGTTTATACTGTGCTTTAGTTTTTTCAGACACATTTGCAAGTAATCTTGTCACAATGAACCTGGAGCCTACGGACCCTGCCTGGTTGGTAACTCAACCTAGTGGAGCACAGTTTGGAAAATGGAAGGTATAAGGACATCCACTGACATGTATACACCAGGTCAGCAGAGTGACCTGAGGGATGCACACCTGCAGAGCTGACTCACAACCTGACCAAATGGCCACAAGATGTCAACATTGCTGTGTGAGTGTGGTCAATTCAAATAAGTTCAAAGGGAGAAACATGTTTACATTGCCAATGTAACTCTTGTTTTGTCTCTTGGACAGGTGAACTACATGACCAGCTATTAAACCCAATAGCTGCGAAAGTATTCAGTTTGGTGGAATAACCAAACTTCTCATCCACTGGCAGAGTTAAATAGCATACTGGTAACAATGTAGAGCAACTGGTGTTGATATATGAGCTGATGTTGATATATGATATTTTTAAAGTTATTAAATAATGATATACTATTTTTTTTATCTTAAACACAACATAAACATTTTTGTACTTTAATTTCTTAATACTTAACAGCCAACATATACACTGTACCAATATATACTATATATATACATATATATATATATATATATATATATATATATATATAGCTTAGATTGTCCAATAATACTAGACATGCTGATGTCTGCAGTCTAGTATTAGCCATATGGATGGTAAAGGAATAATAATAATTGATAGGAATATTTTATGGATCCATTGTTCAAAATGCTTTATATAAAAGAGGCAAATGTAGTTATTTACATCTGCTTTATTTGAGGAAAAATAATCCTTTATTTTGAGTATAAAAATAACAGACATCTGATGAACACATACATTCTCATGCACTTGCATTTTACTGTATTTCATGATCTTACAGTTGGTTGTACAATATTTCAGAATCAGTGTTCAGTGTTGTGTTTTTGTTGATGTTTCACATTACAATCTGAAATCATTATCGGCTTCCATGTGAACTTCTAAACAGCAAAGCCCCTAAATAAATATAGCAGCAAAGAGAAAAAAAAACATAATAATATCAAATGTTATGATTATGCAACATAATTACAAAACCTTTCATTGGTCTTTTCCTAACGACATAAGATTTGATGACCTCTACTGCTTTGTTCTTCTTGTTTAGTCCAACATTTAAAAATGTATGACTCTGGGGCAAACTAACCACATTAAACATTCATTTTACGGATAAAGAAAATCGAAGGGCTGTCCTGCTTGAAGTGAAAATGTAAAAGTCCATGAATCTCAACATCTTCTTTTCAGATTGGAAGGGAGCAAAGTGTGACACAATTTCAACTGTTTCCAATGCAAAACATGTCTCACATTTTCATGCCTGAAATGACCAATCATCTTGGTACAAGTAAAATAACTTTGTCTTCATTGCTTTTGACCTTATTATGTCTTGATTTAAGATGTTGCTACAACATTTCTGATAAGAAACACATGGATCATTCTCACCACAAAGGCATGATTTCAATCAAAACTCTAACATAACAAACTTTAAAAGTTAACTTAAGAGAAAATCAATTTGTGAAGCTGAATCATGAAGCTGAGTTGTACTACAAAAAAAACAATCTAAAATCATCATCCAACTTTTAGTCAAAAAGCTTCATACGTTTACATCATGCATTGTCCCAAGTTTCCCCAGTATTTTTATTGAAGCAAATACAAAAATAATAATAATAATAATAATAATAATAATAATAATAATAGATAAGAGACTTTCTAAGAACCTTTCACATGAGAGCAACTTAATTATATTATAAATGCTTATTTTACCTGTAACGTGATTTGAAATAAAACAATATTCCCCTGGAGCAACAAATCAAAAGGAGTAGCCCACTAGTGAATAAGAATTCATTACATTTGAGTAACGGTGGAGGCCAACACGGGTCATGGCTGTTAAGATCTAAGTTGTTCAACATGTTCACTTTCTCCTTCCAATCTTAGCCAGCAGGAGCGCGTTCTCCGCCGCCTTGGCTCGCATCTTTTTGGCCTTGGCGACATCAAAGAGGACGTTCATGATGTTGGTCGGGACGTCCAGGGACAGGGTCAGCCTGCTCCTCCGGTCCCCTTTGCTGCTGTTGCGGGCCATCAGCCCTCTGAGCTTCGTCCGGCTCATGAAGCGGTAGTTTGCGGGACTTGAAGTCCTTTTTTCCCGGCTGGACTCTGCAGAAGAAGAGGTGGAGGATGAGGAGAGATACTCCGCGGACTGCAGCAGGGACCCCCAGCCGCCCACGGGGGAGTAACCCGGCTCGTCCTCCTCGCTCCGGACCCCGACGGCCATCTGGTCGTCGCACAGCAGGTCGGAGCGGGAGTTGTAGAGGCGGAGGCACAGGCTGGAGGTCGGCGTGCACAGGACCGAGAGCAGCAGCAGGGTCTTCAGGGACGACAGCATGCTGTGTCCACTGGGACCAACACAGGTGAAGAGGAAGAAGGAAGAACATGTTTACTCCATGCCCTTTTTTCTGTGTCCATTTGAACAAGAGATTTTATTTTTTACATTACATTTTTTTATATTAATCTTAAAGCAAGTGACAGAAAAAGGGTGAAAATAAAGTGGATCTTAAATTAAGTTGTAATCAGTCTAAACATAACTAAACATGTTCATTTACGTTGAAATCGAGCGAAATGGTGTCCTCCACACTATTATTTCTCCCTTCTCTCATTAAAATACAGTTTTAGGACTCTAAGATTTAGAATTAAGATCGATGGTTAAGATTAAGTTCATCTTGTGTGTTCAGAAAAGTGTTTACGCCTTTGCACAGGAACATTTAATGTCTATTTTGGAGCCCTGGGCAATGGTTTAAAGGCAATTTGATCACAAAAATGTAAGCAATAATATTCGCACAACTTACCACTCGTGTCCTACAATAACAAATACAGTTAGGGAGATCACCCAACACGTATCCCTGCAAAGAAAAACCAAACAGACAGAAATTCTCTGAAGTAAAAATGTGATGATAAAATCCTTATAAACTGATAATGTGTGCGGAGGTCAGCCGTGCGCACTGTCTGACCAGCAGTGTGTCTTCCTCATCCATTCCCACTGCATTCATTTAGTAGGAGCCATCAAACTGCAGCCCTACGCCAGCAACAACGTCATCCCGTTGACATATTGCTTTGCTCTGAAATATCCCATTGGTTATGACGCAGTGATGTAGCGCTACATCAAAAAAAGTTGGTAAATATGACCTCCTGTCGGTGAACACGAGACATCACGACCACAGATACAGAAAAACTTTTTTCTTTACCCTTTACGTGATGGTTTTCACAGTAGTGAGTCTCAAATAACGATTTTTTTATGGCATATAATGCCTGTTCAGAACCACGGACAGCTCCCTTTCAGTACCATGGACAGTTCTATCATTCGGGCAACACTAAACTTAAAGCATACTGTAGCAAATACAAAACCAAAGAATGCTATTCTCTATTGTCACTCAGTATCATTCTAAAGTCACTGAAGACTTATTGGATTTTCTTTCTCTATGATAATACATTGTTTCATCTTTCACAAAAAAATGGCTGCATTAGTTAATGAATTGATCAGTCAGCTAATATTCTGTTAATCAATAAAATGTTTTTAGACATTTATAAATCTAAAATGTCAAACATTTGCTATTTCCAGCTTCTCAACTATGAGGGTTTGATGCTTTTCTTTGTCATTTATGATAGTAAATTGAATATATTGGGTTTTGGAATGATGATCAAATAAAACAAGCTACAATTTAAATACATCAACTAAAACTAGGAAATATTACAATGGATACAATGCATAGAACTGTGGAATGGAATCTAACTAACGTGTTATAGATGAGTTATAACCCAATAACAACTTTGGCATTAATTGGAATTGGCTGGTGTTCACCCTCTCCAGAAAGGCATTAGTTTTCTTGTTTCTCACGTTGTCTGCAATAAATAAACTTTAACCCTCGTATTATGTTGAAAAAAAATGACATTGATGATGTTACGGGTCAAAATGACCCGTACAGTGTAAATACACTCAAAACAAACTTTTTTTCCTAATCACAAACATTTTTTCCCCCAAAACTGTTTTACCAATTATTTAGTGAAAATATTTCCGGTATACACTTGCATATTCCATGCATAGTAGCTAGATTTGGCATCCTAGGATGCCCATATTTTGATGCCATACTTGGCAGGCGTGTTGGGCAATGGTACCGTCAGAAGGGACAGCGCCCCCTGAATGGAACAAGGTGTTCATCTACAGTGACATGGGGACCAGGATTGTACAAGACAGGTACAATTTTGACCCATTTATCCCATACATCTCTGATCTCAGCTAGTTTGTCTCTTTCACTCGACCAGCTTTCGTATGAATTGACTCCAAAGACATTGTTGCTAGAAATATTGGCCTTCCATTCTCATCATTCCACAGACTGACAATTGCTTCTCCCTTTGACTTGTAAACTCTAGCTAATACTATTCAATTTTATTTTATTTATAGTATCAAATCATAACAAGAGTTATCTCGAGACACTTTACAGATAGAGTAGGTCTAGACCACACTCACATAAATTCCAAAACCCCAACAATTACAGTAATTCCCCCAAAAGCAAGCATTATCAGTGGCTTTTGCGACAGTGGCGAGGAAAAACTCCCTTTTAGGAAGAAACCTCGGCAGACTCTTGGTAGGAGGTGTCTGACGGGGCCGGTTGGGGGTGTGATGAACAGTGGTAAATAATAGTCACATTAGAGATAATGGAACAGTGACCTTGATGTAGTCATGGAAGTTCATGTCATAGCAGGGCACATCGTGTCATACTGAGTAGTGCAGTCTCCAATACCGGATCCTGACTACTCTGTGTGTATGAACATCACAGCAGGGTGTTGTGGGATGAAACGTGGCACTGCAGAGCATGGGTGGATGCGGCGGATGCTGCGGACGCAGCAGGACTAGGATTTCAATGTATGCATGCAAGTCAATCTGATCCAGTGGCTTCCATTTCTTTTGAAATACACACCTCCCCTGCAAGTTGGTCATGTCCACTATGATCCTATCTATTGATTGGGATATGAAGAGATGAAATGGTGATTGAATATCATCAACTAGTGTGGCAGAAAATCTTGTGGGGCTTGGAGTCATCTTGATGACAGTCTGCCTTGGCGTCAGTGTGGTGATGTTGACCATTTTATGTTAGCATCTTTAGCTGTCCATGTTGAGGATGATTGCTGCCCATTGTTTTCAGCTAATGTATACTACACCAGACTGGTCCCCTGAATCTTCTTCATCATAGGAAAATTCACAATCCGGATCGTCAATAGCATCGCACACACACACAAACACACACACACACACACACACACACACACACACACACACACACACACACACACACACACACACACACACACACCCCTAAATGGGTGTTGAAAGTCTCTGGGTCAAAATGACCCGCAACATCATCTTTGTATACAAACTCTGAACAGACATTCCACTACACATCAGTGTGTCCAGATTTTATGAACAAGTTCATGACCCTAAATGAGGAAATGTCATACAATTTCATGAAGACAAATATAGGTTAACCAGTATTTTGGTCAACACAAAAACGCAAACGGGTCAAATTGACCCTTAACATAATACAAGGGTTAAGTCAATACATGCTCATGGGCTTCTCTACTGTCTAATAAACTGTCTAAAGTTTTCAGTTTTAAATGTTGAAAAGTTGATATTAAATGGGCCTCTTTTGAGTCTTGATGCAAACCAAATAAGCTACAAAGGAAAAGCTTTAGTATTATGCTACACTATAAATATGAATTAAATGAAATTTACAATTTATTTAGAAATGTTTTCTGGTCAAGTGTAGCTCCCTTTAATAAAACCATAATGCCACTTAATGGCATAACACTCCTGAGACACTAAAATATATAAGGTACATGGTCACCTCTTTCAGTATGTGTGACGTGTATAACATGTTAGAAGTTCACTAAGTTCTTCACAATATGTATGAATTGCATGCTGTATACATGGTTATTTAATTTCAAAAGAAGAATGATATATGAAATCCAGAGAACATTTGAGTGTCCACACCCCCTGATGGGAACAATCTGCAGTGATGTACATTACCATGTCAAAACCAAGATGGAAGAAGTGAGAGGAACAAAGGGTGTTGGGTCAAGCTCTAATGAGCAACTTCATTGAAGGATTAATATGACCACAAGTCTTCACAGTTGGAGTAATCGCGCAGTCTGTGACACACTGCTATAAGATGTCCTCCCAGTCCTGCTTGATCTCTGCAATGGAATAAATTGCTCCTCTTCAACTTCAATGGAAAACAAATCTCACACACACACACACACACACACACACACACACACACACACACACACACACACACCCCTTCTTTGGAAATGAGTGATATTTGAATATTCAAATGATTTGAAAGCTACAATTTTAAGTGTTTAATATTATTTTGCATTATGGCATCTGTCTTAGGTTTTGACTAGTTGTTTTTGGCAGGGGGTGTGGTTCAGTGAGAACAGCCTGTCACTGTGGACTGGGTAAACACATCTTGCAGATCTATGAAGCATCTTTGCACGTGGGAGTACATTACAGTGCAGAATCGTGACTAATAGAGAAAGCCTTGTTGTTGGTGAAAGACTCATCAGTCTTTAAGGCAAATGGAATTTCTGCTTTAAATACTATTTTCAGGGAGCAACCTTTTGAGGAATTGACTTCAATTTAGGAAACCTGGTGGTGGAGCTGGTGCAGCATGTTGCACTGAAGACTAAGGCAGAGTATCCTCTTTCAAACATCAACCAATGACACCCTGAGAATTTAAGTTGTGTGTCGTGCATTTTCACGTTTCACACTGTCAGAAAAAAAAACCTTGAATGCGTGCTGCCCCCCACATCAACACTCACGCAGGAATCCCCTGCTAGTGCTGCGCCGGTCTGATGGAGAGTCCTCTAAAACAGTCCCCGCGTGATCTCCCTCACTGAGCCCCAGTAACACCCCCTGCCAAAGGAACATATGTAGTGGCAAAAGTGGCAGCAGGCAATCAGCTACCGGCTTCTTATTTCTCTCACTGCACAGAATGCAGGGCAACTGACAAAACATAAGAAAGGGGACTGAGCGTTACATAAAGAGACTCGAGAGGAGAGACTCGAGAGGAGAGACACGAGACGAGCACAACAGACACACAAAAAGAAGACAGATTTAATTTTTCAGTAGTGTGAATATTGATCACTTTTGACATTTCAAAAACATTAAAAATAAATTCACATTTTGACTTTCAACACTTTGTCCATAAAACAAAACAATAATGAAACCACTGTTAAAATGTATAAATAAATCCAATATAAAATACAAAGTTATGACATTTTACACAGTTATGTACAAAAGTTATTTTCTTGTATGGGGTTGCTAGTTTCATCTCCAGGCCTCGGTACCTGCGGAAGTGTAAATGCATTTTTTATTACTATCATAAAAAAGGGGAACAGAATATTATATTGTATTGAAGACCAGTTCTGCATCTACAGTGCCCTCCCATTCATACTGCACAACCAAAACCTTATAAAGAAGATTTCAATGTATAATTCATTTGTGATCTGAATGGTTCCCCCTACCTCTCCTCTCCTTCTCACACCAACTCTGGCACTCATGTCTTGTGGGGAATCTGTTTCTGTTGCCACCACAGCCCCCATACACAAATGGCCTGCATTCCCCTGAGCGAGGGTGGAAGTACCAGAGCAGAACATATTCTGAACAAGCCCCCTCTGACATCGGCTCCAGGCAGCGGTCTGCTGCTGAAACTGCATGTGAGGTGAAAAAAATATATATATTAAAAAAATACCCTATAAACTGAGATGCTGTAGATGTATTGTATTTCACCATATTTTAAAGTGTTGGATATGCTGCAAAAATGAAGGAAATGTGTCGGTATGGTCGAGGAGTGGGAGATCACAGACTACATTATTCCTACATGAGGAAGTCTTTCACACAAAAAATATGTATAGAGACCACTTGGGGCCACTAGAGTGCAAAATGCCTGGCGCAGCTATGACTAAGAAGGGAAATATTAGAGTACGTCTGACAACATTTCACACATTAGATATTAAAACCTGCAGTACCATTGAGCCAAGTGTTTGTTTAAAAAGGATGCTTGCTTGTTTGCTTTCTTATAGAGAGTTGGAAGAATAAAACAGCTAGCATACAATAGAGTAAATAAGTTGTCTTTTCTAGTGGTCAGACCCAGCTGATTTATTGTGGCTGTACTGGTTTTCCCTGATTCCAGTTGTGCAAAGCTAGGCTTAAGACCTATCACCTCCAACATCTCTGTATTGAACACACACACATTAAACTGATATTGATCTAACTCTCAAGAAGACAGTAAATAAGTGAACTTCCCAAAATGTCAGACTTTTCCTTTGATATGAATATGTAACTGTAAACTGACTTGCTGGCTGCTATCAATGTATTGTTATCTTTTAACACAAGGTTTAGTGTGAAATCCCATTCTTCAGTACACTTCAAATGTGTTACACAGCATACTTTTATTCATACAGAAAGTGCCTCATGAAAGCTAATGCAGGCTTTCAAACAATGGATTAAGTTTTACTCTGATCATTCTCTCCCACCTTGTGCTTTTAACAATTCCATGCAAGTCATTACTCAAAAATGATGATAATGGGAAGAGAAACAGACAGAAAAGTGAGAGTGATACACAGAGAAAGTAAACATGATAAAAACAAATTGAAAGACAAGAAGAAAATCAGTTGTCTTGGCCACTCACCAGCAGTGTTTGTTCCAAATACGCTTCTTTTCTTCCTATGTCCTGACTCAAGAGAATCTAAAGGCCCAAAACAACAACAATGACAAGTTTAACAGGTTGGTGGATTATATCATCAGTGACCAACAAAAAACATGTTGACTGGACCAACATTTAAAGAATGCCAGTTGTGTTTTGACTTATCTTAAAGTGCTTATATTATCCTTTTTGGCTTTTCCCCTTTCCTTTAGTGCGTTATATATCTTTTTTGTTCATGTAATACGTTTACAAAGTGAAAAAGCCCATAGTCCAAAGGCACTTACCATCTTCAAGAGAAAACACTGTTCAAAAACTGCTCCAAATAGCTCTATTGTAGTCCAGCCTTTACTTCCGTGACACACGTTATAATGTTCGCCTAGCTGCTAGCATGGCACTCCCTCATACTCTGCTTCTGACTGGCTAGTAGTCCTAACCTTGCTACTGTGCATGTGCGACTCCCAACAAAAATGGAATAGAAGTGCGATGCCTCACTCTGTAGCTAAAACAGAGAGCTCAACACACAGGGTGAAAAGAGGAGCTGCAGCAATGTGCAGTACAACAAAATATGGTATATTTTGACAATTAAACCATGTAACCCTATTCTGATATAACCTCTAAATACAATTATGAACCTGAAAATGAGCATAATATGAGCACTTTAAATTAGAGTGATCAACATTTCTCCAATAAGTTGTGCTCCATGGAGCGCTCATTGTTAGTCTTTTTGATCTCTTTGTGCAAACTTTCTGTAAATCTGCAACTCTACAGACTTCCTTTGAAGGAATTACAGTTCACGTCATATCCTGCTAACGTTAAAACCAGGGATAAAAGAGGGGGAAAACAAAAATTAAAAAGTCATAGAAAGCTGAATAAAACAAATGTATCGGTACCACAATAAATACACTAATAACTAACAATGCACTAATACATGCACTGGTTTCTAGTTCTTTGTTCTATGAAGTTTGCTGTGTTTGCTCTCTTTTTATCTGATTTGATCTAACAACATCACTTATATTGGCTGTTATTAAATTCAAGAAATCAGAGACACTTACGTCAAGGAAGGAATTGACCATGTATAGCAAATAAAGAAAGCTGAAATAGAGAAGCTGCAGCAGCAAACAGTGTTAGCATATCAGCTGATAGCTACACAGCTGGCTAACGAACCAGTGACTGTGAAGCATGAATGAAGCAGCTGATGCCAATCACTGACACACTGACACACCTCAGTGCTCTGCCTGAACTAACGCTGTGATTCATTTGTTTGATTAAACTATATATGATGTATAAAACTCACACTTTCCTTTTGTCTCCTGCCTTTTGTCTCGGATAACATGCCATTTCACAAATTCCTGTATCCCTGCACCCTACTGCACTCACACAGGCAAAAATAATGTGCCAAGGTGAAGCACAAGCAGTAGAAAGAAAAAGAAAGATTTTCCAATGAGGTGAGTTAATATAAAATACCGGTATGTGCTAAAGCAACACTGGTTAATAGAATAGATTTCTTGTAACACCATGCGGTTAAATGCAGCGCATGGTACATGAGGCAATTATTTTTTATTGAATTCCTTTTTAGTCTCCAGATTAAAGAGTAAATATTGATATGTGGACCACTGTGCTTCTGCACATTCATTATTTTGTACACAGAATGAGCTAAATGTCACTGTTTCACATCTAATGATTGTAATTTATGAATAAACATGCTGATGTTGACAATGGGCAATGACAGGCTCACTCTTTCATTAGTTTTCTGGCTATGTTTACCTGAAGCAAGAATTAAAATAAACTGGGTTGTGGAAAGCCATTATTGCCTGCGGCCTGTATTCGCTAATGAGCTTCATGAAATATTTTGTGATTAATTGGTACATGTTGACCATTGGTTTAACTTCGATGGCCTCCATAACAGCAGCACTCTTAGAGCTGAACGTGTTTTTCTTTGGTCCATTTTTGCCTTCTTATGATAGTTGGCAGTGTACGTTGGTGGAGAGGTGAGTACCTTTTACTATTTAGCAGATTGTGTGGTAACTAGAATAAGTGCTTCCCTCAGATCCCTATGTTTAACATGCATCCATGCAGTGGTAGAATGTATATGTGTATTTACTCAAGTATGTGCGTGTACTGTACTGTGTTTGTGGTACTTGTACTTTACCTGAGCCTTTTCTTTTCATGCCACTTTCTACTTCTACTCCACTACACCTCAGAGGGAAATATTGTACTTTTTACTCCACTACATTAATCTGACAGCTTTAGTATCTTTACAAATTAAGACTTTTGTACACAAAACACATATAGTTTATAAAATACAATGTTTCATTATGAATGAAACTACGCAACTATAGGCCTACAAGTATATCTGAAATGATTAGCTGATTAATAACTTATTTGATCGACAGAACAGTTTTGATCGTTTTGAGTTTTTAAAATGTGAGCATTTTTCTGCATTGAGTACTTTTACTTTTAATACTTTAAGTACATTTTCCTGATGATACTTACATACTTTTACTTAAGTAACATTTTTAATGCAGGACTTTTACTTGTAACAGAGTATTTTTTACAGTGTTATATTAGTACTTTTATTTAAGTAACTGATCTGAATACTTCTTCCATCACTGCATCCATGGCATATAGTAGTAAACTGACTTTCAACTTGATAGTTTTCTACCATTATATGCAAAATATAGTTTTTGAAATATAGAATTTGCGGAATATAGCATATTTCAAAGTCTTATGCTGTGTCTCAATTTGCGTACTTACACTTGCTATTTTGAGTGCATAAGTGCGTTCACACTGACAAGTATGTCAAAATGCAGTGCACTGTGGGTACCCAGATGTTGCACTCATAACGATCAAAAAGCTGAGTGTGGAACGCCTCACCTTCTATGGTCACCATCTTGGCTGCGTAGCCGAAGGGAAAGGACAACCAAACTTGTGAAAATGGCGGCTGAAGCTGCAGCGGTTGCTCCGAGGAACACCGAACTATACGTCGGTGGCGAAATCTCCCCATCGCGTGAAACAGTGAGCACACACAAGCAAGAAACAGTAAAAGCATGTTCATTTTTAATAAAACTGAAGTGAGAAAAAAAGCTGGCAGATCTTTTTGCGGGCAATAATAGGTGGTGGTAATGCTCCAGTCGGTTTCAATTCAGCAATAAAAAAAACAGCAGAAGCGGTCAAAAGTTGCGATTGTCATTTCTGGTAGGTGCATAACGGCCATTTGCAGTTTTAAGACACTACACTGTGAAAATTCACACTACACAAGTAAATTGAGACACAGCATTACACTATGACACTGATCGACCAGACAGTCCCGGGGGCGGTTCAGCGAAAAGAGGAGGCGTTTTCCGGCGCAAACGTTCCCTAGTGCTATTTTGCAGTTTCAGAAAACAATTCCGCCACTGACCAGGAAAAACCTGGTCTAAAGTCAGTGGCGCTAGTCTAAAGTTAGTAGCGTGTTATTCAGATGCTATTTTAGGGGCGCAAACCATACATAATTACAAAGAAAAATATTACTGAAAATGCGCTTCAGATGTTTGGATAGGTCAGGAGGCACTTTACAGTACAGTCCTTATAAAGTCCCAGCATTCTTTGTGGCTTGTTGTGTTTTACACATTTCCATGAATCATAGATGTGTTGATGACATAAATCAGGAAATATTAGAGGACTTAAGGAGACCTGATGTTGAACTACGCTGGGATTGGACACTCCGGCGGATTCTGGTCCTGGAGTGGCAATGCGCGATGCGCTCCTGATGGAGCCGGTGGACGGAGATGGAGTGGGGGGAAGAGGAAGGGGCACAACATGTGCAGGTGGTGCGTTTGGAGGCCCACGCTCCATGGCTGCAGCAATCCTCTCCAGACTTGAGAAGATGCGCCCGAGTGGCCGCAGCAACATCGCCACCCGGCCAAGACGGGCATTTATTACTTTGCCGCATCCCGGACAGCTCCCGCTGGCGTGCGCCAGGCAAATCCGCCGTTATAATAGCAATTCACCATGGAACAAGCGTGCCTGCTCTTAAAGGGAATGTGAGATGACGCTCTGATTGGTTTATTGCACGTTACGCCCAAACCACACCTAGCTACTTCAGACCAACCCATTTAAGATTTGCGTCGGGCGCAAGAGTCATTTATCCCGCCGGTATAATAGCAACAGCGCCCGAGATCCGCCCACAAAGCTACTTGCGTTTCACGTTTGATACTTGCGTTTCAGATCGTTAAAATAGGGCCCATAGAGTGTGACATTTAGCTTAGTTTTAAAACAACACTTCTGACTTTGACATTTTTTAACCATGGAAGGTAACCATAGCAAAATTATTCATGCTACGTCTCCATTTAACTCAGTGTTGAATCAAACCTAACCCAGAGTTAAACTGACTAGATACAGACCTATAAAAATGGATGGCAAACACAACCTCTACCTTCCTCTAAATGACCATGAAAGAAGCATAATAATATACTCTGAGGTGTCCCAATATAAGTAAACAATAGAAGAGATGAAGGGGATGGTATCGGTGATAAAAGTGTCCCTATAGTTTTTTTCTCCGAACACCTCAGAGTAAATTATTACTGTTGCAAAGTCCCCACAATCTCACCTAACACACCAGAAAAAGCTGCCTACATCACAGCTGTTACACATTAGTATGACATATGTAACCCTTTAGCTGTGACACACACTTGGTTACACTCTATAAATCTGTTGAGGGGACAACTGAGCACTTTGGAAATTGATGACATCTCAGGCATCTGTGTGTTTGGCCCATGGGCTTGGACCCTGCAAACTATTAGTTGTGTCAGTGTGTTACATTGAAATAATTGTTTTTACCAGTGCGGTTTGGTCGGATCACAGGGGCAGGACTGGTAATTTCTCCCAGCTTGTCTCCATATTCTTCCACTTCTTCACCTTCTTCTTCCATCTCTTCTTTATGGAGGTGATGGTGGAGGGATATCACCACATCATCTGGCTCATTTTTACTCTCAGTCACTGCAGTTGTTCCATCTGGATCCACAGACTTTACCATGAACTTGTATTCCAACCCTGTAATGATACAAACATAACACACAGCAACTAAGAATTATGCTTTTAATATTTTCTATCTTGTACTAATACAGCACCACACTTTGAAATAATAATAAATTATTCAGTGGCAAAGTTTGAGTAAATAAATCCGTCTGAGACCATTAAATTATGATTTCAGGTTTTAGTTTCTTAGTTTATGCCATCCAGACCATCTTAACTTTATTTATTATTTTATATTTGACTTCACTAGTAGTAGTGCTTTTTCTACTTGCAGTTCGCTGAAAGCACTGCAGCCTAATGAACAGAAACAGCAATGAAATCCAAAAAGTGATGATTTTCTTCTGCAAATACTAAGTATTTAAAAAGCAAAAGTCTGTGGTTAACATAGCAAGGAAACTTATGTTTCATAATGCCAAAATGTCTTTCATGAAAAAAGGTTGACAATACGCAGAACAGTCCTTTAAGTGTCTTGTAAGTGTGTAATGGATTCTTGGTGAGGCATCCCACTTAATGACAGTCTCGTGTTTGTGAATGGCTCTACTGTTGCTGGCACCATGGTGTGTGTTCCTCTGAGAGAACATAACAGATGGCAAAACACACACGGGTGCCATGCTGCTGCCACGGGAGCTCTACAACAAACACACACACGCACAATATGTAGGCCTGTCTCGTGGCACACATAGTATTTTCACTCTTGGATAAATGTACAAAAAAGTACATTGAGGGTTCAGAATGTACAAGTAACACACACACACACACAAACACACACACACACACACACACACAAGCATGCATGCACACACGCACGCAAACAATCTTACCACACTTTTCTACCACCTCCAGGGTGACTAGCTCCTTCACTTCTTCAGCCTTGACAAAGAGAATGACAAGATTCAAAGTAAGTGAATTCAAGTATTCATTTTTCTAACTTTATATACAGTATATATATTGTGTGTGTGTATGCGTGTGTGATTGTGATAAACACGTACTGAGAGTCCAGGCTCCCCCTTCTCCCCTTTTCCTCCTTCAATACCCAGTGTACCCTACGGTAAAACACATTTACAAATGCACGTGATTAATTACATGCTATCAAGCTATAAGTACAGTGGCACGAATAAGTTTATGAACCCATGCTAAAGTTAACTAAAAAGAGGAATAAAAAAAATAATCGTAATGCCTAAATTAAAAAGGAGGAAAAATTCAACCTTTAAGGACACCAATTTTCTTTGTGAATGAATAATGTATTGTAAATAAATAAATGTTCTTCCTTAAAATACAGGGGGCATAAGTAAGTACACCCCTATGTTAAATTCCCATAGAGGCAGGCAGATGTTTATTTTTAAAGGCCAGTTATTTCATGGATCCAGGATACTATGCATCCTGATAAAGTTCCCTTGGCCTTTGGAATTAAAATAGCCCCACATTATCACATACCCTTCACCATACCTAGAGATTGGCATGGTTTTATTTCAGTTAACCTAATAGTTGGTTGGATTTGCATTGAGAGATGATTTTATGGAAAGTAGTCCATGCCAATCTCTAGGTATGGTGAAGGGTATGTGATGATATATATTATATAGGATATATATTATAAGGAAGAACATTTATTTATTTACGATACATTATTCATTCACAAAGAAAATTGATTTTCACATTACAGTAGACAACAATGTAACTGTACATAACCCAACAAATTCAACAACAAACTATTTCCATAATTCCTATCCCATAATCAGAAGTGTGATCAATGTAGACATCTTCCCCAATCAGAGATGCAAGAAACAAACTTTTATTGCAACATAACTGTAAGGTTTTGTCTAATTATGAATACTATAACATAAATAAATAAATAAACACTATCACAGAAGTGAAAGAAAATTGTTTACTGTAAATACTGTAAAGGTTTTCTGTAGTATACACTACACTAATCTGCATCAATTTGGTCTTCTGGTTATGGCCGTAAGGACTCGTCCACATCACAATGTATGTTTTCATAGTTGATCCACCTTGGGAAAAATCTTCTTGCATGTCGAATCCAAGCCTGACATTGGTCAACAGTAATGTCATCACAAGCCTCATCCACACTAGTGTATTATACACACTGTAAGTTACCAACACTAAGGTTGTGGGTTCAAATCCCACTAAGGTCACATAAAAATCTCACGCGTTAGGGTGGTGATTCTGGAGTTTTGCACTGGACTATATCAGGCAAAATAAACAACTATACATTCAGTATATTAGGCAAGTGGATTATTGATTATATCAGTTATGAGCATTGAGCATAGTGTTAGTAAAAAAGTATAAGAAAAATCCTATCCAAGGTTATGCATGTACTTTGTATGACCGTAGCATATTTCAATGTAAAACTGGTCTTTCTACATGTTTTTTTGTACACAGTCAATGCCAGATGTATTTAGAGTTGTGAAAAGAGGTACTTTATGATGATCTGTTGGTTTATATGAACTTAAGGTAGTGAAATATTACCACATACTTGTGAGAATAGTACCATAGCATCTAAAAAAACTATTATCACATTCATGTCGTATTGTAGCAATATCTAGAGATGTAGATGCACACAGCTGAGTGAGAAAACATTTCTGAGACCAGCAAAAATACCACAAGTGTCAAAAAACTGGCGCTGAAGGTTTGTTATATTAATAAAAATACAATACACTAAAACAATTAAATTCAGCTATGTTTAACATACATACTAAACTACAATTATATGCAATATAATGTATAAAATAATAAAAAAAGTTAATGTACAATACAGTTACATTTATCTGCATGATCAACAAAGGTATCCCAAGAGTTTCACCAAATTGGCATGCTTTCAAAGCCTCATGGGAGGGTCAAGACATGGCTCTCTCCACTATATAAGTAAGAGAAGGGTGTGTGTGTGTGTGTGTGTGTGTGTGTGTGTGTGTGTGTGTGTGTGTGTGTGTGTGTGTGTGTGTGTGTGTGTGTGTGTGTGTGCGTGTGTGTTCATGAACGACTCTCACACTCTCTCCTCTTAGTCCTGGAGCCCCGGGTGCTCCCCTCTGACATGGTTTGGTTTTGCCCCTTCTGCCCCTGTCCCCCTGTTTGACAAAAATTAAAGTGAGCACAGAGAAAACACATTGTAAGTTCTGTAGTTTTCATACTATGCTAACAAGAATATGTATAATGGGATACAAAATAAAAACCAGCCCACTCACTTCTGAGCAGTATGAAAGACAAAGCAATTAGGTACATCCTTGGAATATCCTCATTAGAGGTTTTCAGCCACTCTCTGCCAACCCTGAAAGTCTGGTAATTGTAGCTGAAAGGAGCTTGAGTAAGATATTACTTGAAAGCTGCAGACGGAAATAGGCTTCTCTGTGTGTGTGTGTGTGTGTGTGTGTGTGTGTGTGTGTGTGTGTGTGTGTGTGTGTGTGTGTGTGTGTGTGTGTGTGTGTGTGTGTTAATTAAGGACATGTCTGTGCTGTATTCACTGCTGCAGTATACAGAGCGCATGCTGCCAGTCCCTCTGAACAAGGCACAGACATGGTGATGACTGTAATCAAGCTCAGCTCATCGTCCTGTTCATTGTGTTCTGCCACATTCTCACTCTTCTCTTGTAAGTTTCTTTTCTACAGAAAGGTATCTTTTTAAAGATTTGGACAAGTACCTGCTCTGGCCCATACGAGGAGTAACATTTAAATACAGTACAGCACTGGGTATTCTAGCTTGGAGTGGTCACGCATCATTGCTAATAATCCTTTGGGGCATATTATTGTGCGGTAGCAACATACTGTTATTGTCAAATTACTGTATCAAGAAAACTAATTATTAATTCATGTACATATTTATGTTTTAACCCTACCTGATGATCCCAAGAAAAACATTTATTTTGTTATTTTCTTGTCATATCAAACAGTTTTTATGTATGAAAGTCTGGCTTAAGTATGCCATTGTATTAAGATAATAAATGGGACTGATGCTGCTTACGAGTCTAACCACGTCAACTCAAGACATTTGAAGGTCATAAGATCAAAAATGTTAGTATAATGAGGATCTGACACATGCAGAGTAGACCTACCGATTAGAGAGATAACATTCAAATAAGTCCTTGACAGCTAGACTATTTTCAAGTTGTTATCTTGCAAAAATGACGAAGTAAAATTGTGATCATGACAACAGCTTCTTGATATAATAAGATAATTAATGTTGATAACAAGCCCACATTTTCTTCCCTTTTTCTTTCAATTTATCAGTACCATAAAGCATTATCAACACAATGTAAAAGATATAACTCAGGGTCATATTTCCCGAAATAGGAATACTGTACCTTAGGCCCTGTGTCCCCACGGGGTCCTGGGGGTGCTGGTGGTCCCTGATCTCCATCCATTCCTGGATTCCCTGCTGACCCCTTAAAACCTGGGAAACCTGGGAAACCTGCAGCACCCTGCATGGAGCGAGAATCTGTTGTTATGCTGTTCTTTGGCCTGAGAATTGAACGATATATCCAACTGTCCCGAGCACACAATCAGTGGTGATAATAGTTGGATAACGACCAGGGATATTAATGTTAATTTACTAACCTTGTGTCCTTTCACTCCTGGATCACCATCAACACCATTGGTGCCTCCCTGTCCCTTATCTCCCTAAAGTGATATCACATTATAAGAGTAGTGAGTTTGTATACGTTTGGGGAAGGGAGAAAGAGAAATATGTGCACACTTGAATGTTTACCTTGCGCCCTGTGAGTCCGTTCAGCCCAGGTATACCAGGGGTGCCGTGAAACCCCATATCGCCCTGTTTCGCATACACAGAGTTATCTACATTACTGACAGGATTTCTTCACATGACATTGTGAGATAACGTATAACTCAGTTTTGGTCTAGATGCTAATTTAGGCCTAACCTTTTCTCCATCCAGGCCTGGACTCCCAATACGTCCAGGTAAACCTCTGAAACCCTGTAACGGCAGGTAATAGAAATGGTAACATAGCAAGCGATATCATGCAAATAGAGAAACTGCAACTCCATAAAAGAAACTAAATAAAAGCAGAGTTTAAAAAAACAAAAAAAAAAACAATGAGTGGGACAACTGTGACAAATATCTGCCTCCACCTTCTCCCCCTTCTCCCCTCTGTCTCCTGGTAAGCCTGGTTCTCCTGGATCACCCTGTGAAAAACATAAAATTAAATAAATGATGATGTATTTTAAAAATCAAATGTCAGGATTAGTTATATAATGATTTTTCAATGTACCTGATTGCCCTTCTGGCCCAGCAGTCCCATGTCTCCTTTGTCCCCCTTGGCCCCGTCCCCTCCATGATCCCCATTGCGACCCTTAAATCACATCATGGGTGTTACTGTCAGTGAAGGCAAAACAGAATTTTGGCTCAAGTTATAATTACTGAATTTGTGTTTGCTTATGTTGTATTGTAGACCTACCATTACTCCATTGAGTCCCGGCTCTCCTGGATCTCCCTGTAAGAAAAGAAGACAATGTCATACATAGAACTAACATACAAGTGTTGAATGGTTAAACTAATGGAGCTCAGCGTAAGTTCTTACAGGAAGACTTCATATTCCTTTTTCATCACTCCTAATTGATCAGCTGTTTCATGGCATGTCACTTGTCAGTAGTCAAATCAGATTCAGCTGTGTCGTTGTTAGTAAACCAATCAGAGTCGGCCATTTGTCACAAGCCTATCACAGCATGACATCCTGTTTTAAATCTGCTCTCTCCTCTGTGGTTGTCAGTTGTCGTTTCAGGAATAGAGTGCGTCCCGCCTCCTCCCCTTCAACCACCTGTTTTCTCGCCCACGGCCTCGGGTATAGTCAGCGCTTGGCTATCGATTGGTTCCTGTGCACCTTCATCACCACCACCAGTGTCTGGACTCCATCGGGGGATATGTTTGGGTTTCAATACCCCTTTATGACATATGGTTTCGATGGAGTCCAATTTCCAGAGACTTGTTACATTTTCATGTTTGTCTGTACAATAAATATGTTCATATTTGCAAGGAAGTCTCTCCTGATTGAAATGTTGTTGCAGTGTAAAGATTTACCTTCTGGCCTACTGGTCCTCGTGCTCCAAAACGCCCTAATGCCCCCTTAGTGCCTGCGTCACCCTTTATGCCCTTTCAAAAACAATAAAAAAAATACTTCCATTATTATGATTTTTTTTGCAGTCCCATTAATGACAAATCAAAGTATAAAGCTATTATATAAGCAATTTGATAATTGTCTTGTCAGAGACTTAATCACGACCTGTATAACATCACTGCTGTGAATTGCATTTCCATGCTTTAAATGTCTCGTGGAAAGTATTCTTATTTTTTGAGTTTTTTTTAATGTTTGCATCAGGATTTATTACCTTGACTCCAGGAGGACCGTCCTCGCCCTTTTCTCCTTTGTCACCATCAAAACCTGGTGGGCCTCGCTCACCCTGAAACAAAACATCTACTCAATTCTTCATAGGTCTTTATTTGTTTACTTCATGTGTGCTTTTAGATTGTTTGTATATCTTTAGTACTCATAAAACATTTCCTCCTAATTCCTAGGTGTGTAGCCTTTGATTGTTTCAGCTTTTTTCTTCTCTTATTTATTGTGTGTATTTGTCGACTTGGGTGGTGACAGGCTGAGTACAATTACCCTCGTAAGAATAAATAGAGTGGTTTTGAATTGTGTTGAGTCTAAACCAGATGGCAAAAATGATAAAGGATCTCACCGCTTCTCCTTTGGAACCCTTAGATCCACGGGGTCCTTGGATTTGAAGCACACTCCCCTGTAAGAAGGTATTAAATTGTGAATAATAAATGTAATCTGTAACAAAGGATAAAGCAAGTAATGCAAATTCCCATGGAAATATACCAAGCATATCAATCATTATGCTGTACTTCTTGTCTGTGTCCAAAAAACTGCATGTGAAAGAACTGACAAAGAAACATGAAGATCATCATACCCTTTCGCCCCTGACTCCAGCTAACCCACGTTCACCCTGCAAAAAAACATGCTTTTTAAACAACTTTCCAAACATGATTTAATGTTAATGTGTCAACAAAAGCACATTATATTACTTTATACAATTCAAATTCAGTTCAATGTAATCAGCCTTTGGTTGTTGTACAGAACATGTTGTACACAACATGACCAAGTTTTAGTTGCATTTTCAGGAGGACACGAGTCACTCAGTTGTAGTCTTGATCTTTTCCGGGATTGCTCCGTTGCTGCCGGAAATTCCCCCGGATGTCACTCTTTTCGGCCGGATGTCTGTTACCTTCAGCTTTCTTTGTGTTGGAATTTTAAACTCCGGTGGATTTATGTGGACTATGGTTAACTGCTCCTCAGATGTCCGCCCGGCACTTACCAACACCCAAGACAATTGTGATTGGTTTAAAGAAATGCCAATAAAGCACAGCATGTTTTTCTCCCATCCCGGAATGCTGTGTGTGGAATGCTGGACTGTAGACCATCCTCCACAGCGCTGTGGAGGAAGGTCTGGCAATGCAAGACTAATCAGTTGTGACACTTAGAGTAGAGAAGAAACAAGGCAGTGGCTGAAAACTGAAATCACTACTGCTGACACTTCAAAATGATTGGCACATTCTTATCTTATAAATGAAAAGGATTCTGTACGAGACATTGAACAGACATCAAAACATTGAAATGTAAATGTGGCCCTCTTTTATTCAAACCTTGTACCGCACTGCTGACGCAATAACAGCCAGTCATGTGGGAATCATCTTAGAAATTGCAGCACCTTCATAAGTTTTGTGAACCTGGTGTATAGATTTTTACAGACACTGCTCTGTAAATAGTAAAACATGAAGTTACTAGATGCAGTCCTTTTGGTGAACACACTTTGGGGATGAAAGAGGTCAGAAAATAGCACAGAAGTTTACATGTATGTATGTTGCCTGCTTCATCAGATTCCAAAATGAGCCCAAAAATCTATTATCTATCTATCAATCTATCCATAGTGATGTAATAGTTAAGGATTTGACGTTGGGTCCCTTGGTGGAAAGAGCATCTTTTAACAAAACATTGCTGGATAACAAGATGCATCCCTTCCCACTACAGTCTCCCCTTCCTAAAATGGAAATTTCTGCAAGACAACATGTCCTGCTGGGTCCTCACATCTCAATGCAACTTTTATATTTTAACCTTTGGATGAAGTTCAACAGGTTGCTTCAACATCAAATTCAAGGAATTTTATTTAACTTGCGAAGTCTTGTTTGCTGAAATGAGAGACACCAAATTGGCATCAAACATTGTAGTAATCCAGTTTTAGCATATCATTCATTAAGTGAGTGAGTTAAGTGAAGGAATCATATGAAGATGCATTTTTAAAACATGACAAACACAATTGTGACAAATCATGTGAAATAACAGCTCACCTTTTCACCTCTGCTGCCAGGCAAGCCTTTTAGACCCTAGTACAAAAAGGGATCAAATGAAAGGATTTTGTCTCCAAGTGAAACTCTAATAGTCTTAAATGAATTGTTATACTCAGTTGTATGGTTTTGAAAAGTTGCTTACTAAATGCCCAGGAGCTCCTTTAATACCTAGAGTGCCTTTTTCACCCTGAAAAGAAAAGACATTTTGAAGTGTTCTGCATAATTCACCAACATTACAGGACTGTGCTAAATACTGTAGGTAGAAAACCAGAATAGGTAGAGCAGGTACGATTAGATCATCCTAAACTGTCTCAGAAACTGGTCAACAGTGAGGTGTAATATGTAAATTTTTAAAAAAAAAACTTATGTTTTTTACATACAGGATGGTTTCTATCAACTCACCTTGTCTCCCCCGCAAACCACCAAGCACCAGGTTTTCTTTTTTTTTTATAAAAAAAAAAAATAAATTTTTTTTTTTTTGGAAAAAAAAAAAACCCACGCACCATCCAGGAATACTGTCACCCTGATCAGGACAAGAGAAAGTCATCTTTTTACACTGCACAGATCAAAATGACAATAACAGTATGCTGCTACAAACACAAAACTAAGTTCTTATAATATTGTGACGGATTAAAGGGCCAAACAAAATAAAAGTAAATGCTACTCAAATATCATATATACATATATACGTATATAGAGTACCTTTTCTCCTTTTCCTCCAGGAACACCAGGAGGACCCTTTTTAGAGAGATGCAGTGGTAGGGTAAGAAAATTTGACTACACATCATTTCAAGTTGGCAATCAATAAGATAAAATGTCCCTTATATCATATTATGATAAAACAGAATCAAATCCTTATTTAAAGATGTTTAGTCATACTTCAGGAAACTATTGCCAAGTGTATCAGATTATATGTGTACTTCTTTTAGAGTAGACAGATGATGACAGATCACTAAAATCGGACACAGCTTATTTTCGTACGTGAGGTCCTGCTGCTCCTCGAAGTCCTGGAGCTCCAGGTGATCCATTCTTCCCCCTTTTACCCCGGTCCCCCTGCATCAACACATAAAATCATTGAATGTCTCTTTTAAAAACCAATAACACAACCTTCTCTGTGTATCTATTTACACGCTTTCACTGTCTTAATTTTTCCTGATCAAAGCGAGCTAAATGGTGACTTGTAAGTTGTTATATGATGATGTACCTCTCTGCCCGGCTCTCCTGGGTCCCCTGGGGGGCCCCTAAGGCCTGGGGAGCCTTGCATGCCTGCGCTACCACGGATACCCTGGATGCCCTGAGCACCTGGAGGCCCTGGCTCACCTGGTTCACCCTGGGGTAAAGAGAAAGAGGAAGAGGGACAGAAAAACAGACACAAATGAAATGTTTGGGAGACAAACACACAGTTAAATGTCGCTTGTTTAATGAAATGTAATTATTCAGCTATTCTATTACCTTTGAATAATTGATTTCAAATAAAGGCCTTCTTTCCTTTATCAGTTTAAATGCTCAAACACAATTTGAAATGACTCACTGAGCCAATTACATGTGCTAAATTAAAACCGCAATGAGAAGCAAAGTCAATCAACAAGAACACGATGGGAAAGACTGCGGGGATTAATTGATTTAGAGGGATGTTATAAATAAGAGATTGCTTGTATTGTTTTGCTTGAAATTTCACCTTCTGTCCCGGAGGACCAGCCTGGCCTTCTGGACCTCTGTGGCCAATGCCTGGCTCTCCCTAAAAACACAAACAAACATATCTATAAGATATTTCATTCCTTTAAAATAAAATCTCAACTCCCAGATTTCACTGTTACTAACTAAAATAACAAATAACAGCTTATAAATATTTACCTTTTGTCCATTTTCACCAATTTCCCCCTTAAAATTGTGGACATAAACATTTCAGTTAGAAAGTGTGCCTCAGCACATTGTTTTTCATGAGCCAAAATAAACCAACACAGAGGAATTTGAAATAAAAAAAAAAAACACACACAAAAGAATAAGCAGACTTGTCAGCATGTTTAACAAGGGGAATTATTAATGTCTGCTTTAATCTACTGTCTCACAGTCAAACAGAAATAGAGCAGAAGATGACATCAAAGGCCTAGACTCAACTGGCAGAGCAGTTCCCCCTCAGCTCTGATGTCATTGCTGAGACACTGGGGGTAGGTGGGGGAGAGCAGCGATGATATTTTTATGAACTGGTGGCACATTTCGTGTGGCGACTGTCGTTTTTGTACAGTGATCTCAGAATGATGAAAACGATGCTTTAAATTAGTATAATCAGTGAGATATCAGTGACTCAGTAAATCCTGGAAATGGAGGAATGCGGTTCAGTTTTTATGGGTATTTCCGCCTTTAATGACAGGAGAGCTCAGACATGAAAGGGGAGAAGACACGCAGGAAAACCGTCTCCGGTCGGACTCGAACCGTGGACCTTCTGCATCGAGGAATAAACCTCTATTTATGTGCATCTGCTCTACCAACTGACCTAACCGGCCATAAATGTAGCTCAGTTTTAATGGTGAGTTCACCCAAAGTACAAAAGCCTCACTCAATTCTAGTGGTGTCTACCCATGCAGATAGTTTTTGATTTTGATGTGCTCATGTATAAGTTTCAGGATCTAATACCTGCAAAAACTAATGGTATTCCCATCAGCCTGGATCAGCCTTTGTCTTTAATGCAAATGTTAGCATGCTAGCACACTAAACTAAATGGTGAACATGGTAAACATTATACATGCTGAATGCATGTTAGCATTGTCATTGTGACCATGCATTTAGCTCAAAGCACCACTATATTGTATCCTCACTTAGCTGCTAGCATGACTGTAGACTCTTAGTCATGTTTAAATGTAATTATTCAATCCTCCGACCACCACAAACTAAACTCCAGAGAAATCTCTAAGAAATGTAACTCAAATCTGGCCAAATGAAACAAAAACTCTTGCACAACTAAATACCTGTAGGTACATTAAGTAAAAACAATGTTTTATGATATTTGGGTGAACTGACCCTTTAAATTAGTGTTGCTAAAATTCAAACGCTTACGTTTTTGTGTATTAAATTACATTAAGTCGGGCTCAATTTTGTTTTATTGTTATCAAGTCCTGTAATATTAGAGTAACTGACATCAACATGGAATGTTTACCTTATAACATTTCTGATTGTGCCTTTGGCTTCACAAGGGCGTAACATTTTATCTTAATATTTAAAATATCATTAGTCACCTTTCGTCCTGGTGTTCCACTCTCACCTGGTTGTCCCTATTATATAAGACATGTGGAGTACATTAATGGACATTTATTCTGCCTTCTTTTGAACGTGCAGAACACAAGTTGAGTATTTCATAATGATGAGCATGTTATGAATACTTTAAGCCTTTACCTTCAGGTAAAAATACTCTGGAGGGTACGGGTATGGCTGTCCAGTTTCTTCATCATAACCCCCCTGTCTCCCCCTCTCTATCTCCGCTCTCCTCCTCTCCCACTCCTCCCTCTCCCTCTCCAAGTCTCTCTCCCCCTCCTGCTCTGTTCTCTCCCTCTCCATTTGTTCTCTCTCCAGCTCTTTCTCCCTCTCTACATTTTCTCTCTCCAACTCCAGCTCGGCCTCCCTCTCTTTCTCCAGCTCCTCTCTCTCTCTCTTCATCTCCAGCTCCTCTCTCTCTCTCTCCATCTCCAGGTCCTCCTCCTCTCTTCCCCTCTCTCGATCAATGTCCTCCTCTGTCTCCCAGTCATAGTCTCCACTCCTCTCCTCCTCCCCGTAGACTGGATCAGGGCCTGTTTCTGTATACCCATCAGTCTCCACTCCCTTCTCTTGTTCCATTTCCCGCTCCTCCACTTCTTCAGCTTCAGTCTGTTCCTCTCCTCCACCTTGTGTTTCTGTATCACTGTATCGCTGCCTCTCCCTCCGTTCTTGCCTTTGCCTCCTGGTGTGTGTTTGAAGGTCAGAGTTTTCTTGCTTTTTCTGCTAGAGAAACACGTTTTATGACAAACCAATGTATCTAGAAGTTGCACCATCTTCATTTGGATTAATACTTATTTCTTATCGTTGATAACGGACTTACATTCCAGCTGTAACCTTGAGCTCCAGAGGAAAGATGCTGAAATTAAAGATGAAGGGGGCAAGTGTCATATATGGGCCACATTTAGTGATCATTAAATTGAATTTTCATACTTTATGTGATGCAATCTGAGTCACATGTACGAAGTTTAAATTTTGAAGACTGGACAAAATTACTTTTTGTGCCTCGTTGAAACGACTTCTTCCACCTGGGGCACCTGGCATGAACACCTACAATATAAAAATGATTACTACTGCCATTTTTAGTATTAATCACTGTCTACATAACCAGGTGACACTTACCATGGAGTCAGGCCAGGGGGCGCTTTTCTTCACCCTGATTTGGGATTGAGGCACCTGTCAAGCCCCCCCAAAACTCCTCATGAGCAAATTTATCACAATCATTTTGATGCTTCCTATCAAACAGCTGTAGTAATGTGTGTGCTTTGATGTAAAAGAGGGTAAAAATGTAAAAAAGAAAGACACAGACTTGCTTAGAAAGTTATTTGAAATTTTTTTACTGAAGGATACATGCACAGAGGTTAAACAGACAAAACAACATAATAACAGAACATTTTCACCAGTGAAAAATTGGTTTGTTCTGGCTACAGATATGCTTATATGCCACTACATTCTGAGTAATATCATTGGCGTTCAAAGGTGTTCGGTGAAGTAAAAACACAATAATAAAAACAATAAATAAAATTTCAATACAACTTGTCAAAAGTAAATTTATTAAAATTGTTGGCACAAGGTTTTTGTGTTTTATCTGATGTGATATTTATTTGTTACAGATTTGTCTTAATAAATAAATTAGTAGTTGTAGATGAGGTAAAGGCTACACTGTGGTTTACTTTAAACAAAGTGAAGAATGAAAATAACCCGGACATGAGAAAAAAATTCTGATAATTTAACAGCAGTGCCTGATTTTCTATAGAGTGCTACTTGAAATAAAAGCCATCATACAAGATATGAACTTTGGCCATAGCTTTGGGTCAGTGACTTCGTCTCTGTGTGGAAAGAAGTCCTTCCTCAGGTTCAGGGCTCCTCATCAGCAAAACAGTTCACAGTTTATTCACACGCTCCATGTAGTGTGTGCTATCTTATGAATGCTTAACACTCTATAGTCACAGTCTCTTGGGACTTAAGAGACATCCTGTTTAAAAAAATGAGAGAGAGACAAGTATTAAAAGTAACTCTCTGGAATTGACTACTATTTCAGCTCATTTCCATTCAGGTAAGCTTTAGTGAAATCATGCTAAAAGCATGCTGCTCAGAAATGCTGTCCTGTCTCATGCTTGGTAATGTCCCTATGATGGTTTATTTTCATTCCCACTGTATTCACATTAGCCTTATACAAGCATGTGCACATTTTTTAGCACTGGTGAAAATTTCATAGGAAGTAGAAAGAAGAAAATATGATTTCAGGCGTCTTGTGTTAAGTTTATATAAAAAAGATTTGCATTCCAAGACATGCGAGGGGCTTCAGAAACATTCAGTTAAGATTCAAGTCTTTCAAATCAAATCAAAGCTCTACCTTGTCTGGTTCATCTGTTGTGATGGGAGGTGTAGGAAGTGAAACTTCATCCTGGTCATTGACAATAAAAGGAGAGATAAGAATGTGAGAGTGAAGGTAAGAGATACCGTACCAGTCAAAAGTTTGGACACACTTTCACATTCATTTGAATTGAAAAGGTATATATATATATATACATACACAGTATATAAAGTATATACAGTATATATATATATATATATATATATATATATATATATATATATATATATATATATATATATATACACACACAACCCATCCATCAATGCCTAAAAACTGCAGATTTACTACTAAAAAGGTTTTGTTCAATTTGGTATTTATATGTGACATAATTATCTACTAAAAATATAGGGAACCCCTGTTAGACCCAAAAGGCTTTAATGTTTTGTATGGTTATAGCTTAATTTGAGAGGATACCTCCACTCCTTGTTTTAAGAACTGGCTCAATGATGTGGTTTGCTGTCTTTGTTAAGGTGGGGTTACTCCTCATCTGACTCATACTGTAACTTTGTTAACTGGGGTCCCTTAGTGATATATCATAAAGTAAATGGACTGTGACTTAGTAGTATGTGTTGATTTATGTGCTCTGAGTGTGGCTCTATATACAGCTTATTTGAACTTTGAAGTTTCTAAATCACACTCGTCACCACACTGAGTCAGTGTGCAAACAAGTTCAGCCTGTCTGGACATTTCATCTATACTGTACGCCCGCGATGGACACTGGAGATAAAGCATTTCTTAGCATGCATGGTCAATTTTTCTTTATTCCCTGAATATCAGTGGACGTATTGGGATGAGGGGTTTTTGACCTGTTTTGTTGTTTCTTGGTTGTGTTTGTGTACTTGTTAAAAACAAAGTGCGAAATAATAAAATTGTGTAATACATCATGCATTGAGTGTAGATTACCTGTGCATCTATTTGTCTGTTTGTGGAGGATGTTAGAGGATAACTGGAGGTTCCCGTCAACGTTTCTAACTGGGCAGGACTGTGTGTGGGTTGTTCCTCCTACAAAAAGATAAAAACACCATAATTACGTTCTTATTCTTCATAAGCTCAGGTGTCTCTCCTTACTTTCTATCAAAATACCGTCTTACAACAGTGAATCACTTTTTGTATTTTCATCTGTGCTACATAATTATTAATGCCACACCTTTTTATCCACTGGATGGGGAATTGCATCTGTTTGAACTTCAAGCTGCATATGATACAAACATGGAACATATTTTACATCAAAAATGAATCATACATTTTTTTTTACCAATCCAGCTGAAACAGATGAGAACATGTTGTTTGAAGCAAGTTTACCTGTCTGTTGTCTTTCCTCTCCTGAGAGGTCGCAGGGTAATCTGAGGAAACTTTTTCCTGTTAAAAAATAAATAATAATTTCATTACAACTTTTAAATATTTACAACCTACAGATACTCCAGTGGATGACGCAAAGAGCAGATGCAGTGGGCTGTAATGACAAAGTAATTTATTCTTAATGATTAATTCAGGTAGTGGGTGTGTCATTAATCAACTCTCTCCAGTGCTTAGTGTGGGCATAGATGAGATGCTGCTATTTAAAAAAATAATAACCTAATTTGATTATGAGTTTGACAGGTCTGTTAGCAAGAAGCCACCCACCATGACAACGCTCCAAATCTGTAACAACCCCACGTCATCAATCAACACTTTAAACTGAAGTTTCCCACAGTTCATGAATTAGTCATTCATTGCAGCAGCTGCCTACCTCGTATTCATAACCGTATTCTTCGCCGTTATAAAAATCCTCTTCCTCTTCTTCTTGCGTGTCCTCCTCACTTGTCTTTGGATAAATAAGAAGTGATAATAATTACAGGAGGATTCTGTTACATATCATAATTTAACATTTGTGTCAGTGGCTGGAAGAGAACAATGCCAAGCGTTTACAAAGCAACCCATTATCAAACAAATGCTGGTATCAACAAATGCATGCTTTTAGTTTTACTAGCCACACCATTTATACAATAACTGGTTAATGGTAATTAGTTTGTTATATTTAAAAAAAAAAGTTAGTTATGATTATTTTTATGATGTTTAAGTACTAAAAGTTATTTCTACATAAAAAAATGTTTATGTTAAAGTCATGTTAGCGACAGCCAGTGTCAGAAGTCTGTGCTTACATTTTGCAGGGTGAGATGGCTGTGTTAGTTGGTTTTTATTTTGTTTAGTTGGGGCAGAAGTGAAGTTAAGTTTTTAGGTTTAGTTTGGACCCCTTCAAGGACATTTACCAGGCGTTGTCTCTGCCTCTTATGTCGTCCTTTATTTCCTTTGCCCTGGTTAAGTTCACAGTCGGAGAGAAAAAAGATAAAGGTTTCTCATGCTTCAGACGTCGATGATGATGATAAAAGTATGAAACTACGAGGTTGATACTGTAAGTTGAGGGAGATATTTAAGAGGGTAATAAGTACTCAATGAATATCAAACATGAATACAACAGCTTAACATAAAGATGTGTAGGAGCCCTTAGTGTTAAAGTTACCAAAAAGGTTTAGACCTATTTGTATAGGACCACACTGGCGGTTTTGCATGTATCAACCCATTCATTACAAATCAAATATACTTGGAGGCTTTCCATAAATCTATTCAATTTTCTCATTAGATTCCAATATATTCTGTTGTAACGTGTTGCTGTATGCACTTTATTGTCAAGCACATTTACTTTACCTGCAATGAGATGTGCTATATAAATAAAATTGCCTTGCCTAGATTGATGTCCTTCCTTCCAGACAGCCACTGACTTTGGGTCATGACAGTATTCATCGGTTGTTGTCTTTTTAAATGTTTTATGAAAGTGCTGAACTATACTCTGTAAGTTGATTTTCATACTTTAGTGACATTAACTGAAATCAGTTAATACTTGGAAGGTAGGAAGGTTGAGCTAAAACATGCAATACTACTACGCTCCTTAACATAGTATTTTATGTTGAATATAACAGATAAAACAATACTCATGCATGTTTTTGATCAGTCAGGGGCAAACCCAGTCATTAATGATTACAGATGATGATGATGAGGAGGATGATGATGATGATGATAAGATGTCCATGATAGCTTTACCTTCTTCTTCTTTTGTCCCGAGTTCTTCTTCAGGGAGTCTTCCTGAGTGAGGAGAACCGCCACAGTTTCTGAAACCGTCTGACATGCACATTTTAATTTTTTTTTATCATTTTTAATCAGCAGAACATAAATGCTAGACAAAACAAACTTTGTCTGACATTTGAGGTTTTCCATACTTACCATTTTTTTACTAAAACATGACCAACCATTGTTTTTCCTTACATAATTTGAAAGCTAGCCACAGGTTAGAGACCGAAAGCTGCTATGACGTTATTATATTTGGTTATAAGGATAGTAATAATAATAATAATAATAATAATAATTATTATTATTATTATTAATAATTATTATTATTATTATTTGATGTCATGGAAAACGTCATCAGAAATGTGAGACAGTAAGATCCCACTGTGTTCATGAATAACTCTATAAGTTTAATTCCATGTTGCTGAAAATGATCTTAAACTATCTCTGTAGAAACAAAATATATTCAATTACAGATTTAAAGTTGGCATACTTTATGGTAAAATGTCCTTACCTCCTGGGTCGTATTATAATTAAAAGTAGAATTGACTACAGTCCGATTCATTTTGAGTGCAGATACTCCGTCACTGTGCTGATATACTCTCTGCTTCCCACTGGAGCCCTTCAACTGTGTCTCAGTTCGGTCGAGCTCCTGCTCTCCGTTCAGCGTGGTGAAGCTCCATACAGTGGGACCCTCTGCTGTTTCATTTAAAGGATCCTTCACACCAAAAGACAGAATTAGTGAAAGCGAGAGATTTGGACTATTAGCATTGAGTAAAAGCATATTAGTGGCGATATACTGTATACAGTGGATGAAAATCTGAGTGGTTTGTGTAAGATTGTTTGTTTTTTCTTTTATACTTTTATTAAAATTTGTTCTTTGTAATGTATTGTAAGATGACCCTGATGAAACACGCTCTCTAACGTGTTGCTAGAGTTTGTATAATTAAACATGAATGGGCCGACAGCACCTTGTCTCCTGAAAAAAACAATTCTGTGTATTTACACCTTTATTGAGCCTTCAGGACTTTTCTTAAAACATAAAAATATCTGAGGACAGGGGTTAGAAACTTCTTGTTCCTGGTATATACTTTTTTCGTTTCAGGAATCTTCTGTCAGTATCTTGAATCAAGACATTACTTAATTAGTATAAAAAATAACCTGAAAAATGAATTGAATTGAAAATCAAAACTCTTGGAGACACAATGATTTGTCTTGGAAACAGGTTTAATAATCTCATCATACAGAAGGATTTTTTAAAGGTCCCATGGCATGAAAATTTCACTTTATGAGGTTTTTCAACATTAATATGAGTTCCCCCAGCCTGCCTATGGTCCCCCAGTGGCTAGAAATGGTAATAGGTGTAAACCGAGCCCTGGGTATCCTGCTCCACCTTTGAGAAAAAGTAAGCTCACATGGGCGAATCTGGAATCTCCCCCTTATGTTGTCATAAGGGGCAAGGTTACCCCCCCTTTCTCTGCTTTGCCCACCCAGAGCATTTGCCCCACCCATGAGAAAGAGAGAGACATCATGGCTTGCAAACAAGCATGGCAGTTGGTCAAGGCCACAAGATGGAGATTTTGAGGTAACTTACAATGGTCAGAGACTCTTTAGAAAGCTGTCCATCTAAATCAGGGCCCTGGATGGTGTCCGACTCTTTCAGCGGCTGGCTGGTGAGGTCAAACTTCACTGAACTCTGTTGAGACAACACAAATAGAATACAACTATCATTTTGTTTTTTTACTGCCCTTTGTTGTGGAAGTCTTGTGATCTTCTTTCTAAGGACACAAAAGATACAAGACCATGAAATTGACTGATGAGAGTTAAAAGTATTTAAAGTTATTTAGTGAATGCATGGGGGTTCAGTTTACTGTTCTGCAAACATTGATGTTTTGTAAAAATTTATGTATGTATAATCCCATGTGGCATACGCCACAATATGGCATGAAATCTTTTACTCTCGCAGACTTGTTACCTAGAGTTTACTGTACGTACTGTGTACTCAGTGATGACGTTGGAGGTGTGAGTTTCTGTGTTTTCTTTCATTTTCTTGGAGGTGCTGAGCACATGAAGCAGCTCCTCTATTCCGTCCTGCAGCAGCCGGTCAATCAAAGCCTTCAGCAAAGGCAGCTGAAAAATAGGTTTTATTGAGAAGGTGAAACTGGCATACAAATTCTATCAAACTCAAAATGTATATGATGTATTGCTCAGAGCTCACCCTTATGCCGTAGGCTTCAAACATCACTTCAATGTCCTAAGGAAGAGGAAAAACATACTGGTCAAAAATGCTAATTGAGACCATGTATCTCAGAGGAGGAATTACTACATCCTGTATTCACCTTCATCTCAACAGATTTTCCAGGAGCTCCAGCATCACCCTATGAAGACATTAAAGCAAATGAAAATAAAGTAATTTCCATATACATATGTTTTTGAGGGATACCAAATACAAATTACCGTGTCTCCTTTAAGGCCTCTTTCTCCTTTATCTCCCTGCAAACAAAAGACAAATGAGCTACAGAGCCAACATTTCAGTTTTTATTAAACTCAGTTTCAGTATGAACCCAATTACCATCTTACCTTTGTTCCCGGTGAACCCTGAACACAAAGAAAAAGAGGAGCAAGACATTGGAACATGCATCTACAATGCATGACATCAAGCTCGCCACACTGTAACTGTTTGCAGATAATGGCACGACTCATTGCAACCCACAATAAAAGCACTACAGTCATCGCTGAATGATGACTCAGATATCGTGCAGGATAAATATGGATTATGCCATGCAACAGCTGAAATAATGTGCCATAAGCTAAATATTCATAAGCGTGTTCTGTGTAAGAATCAAACTCACAGTAGCTCCTGGGGGACCCATCGGGATTGGAAATGCTTCTCGGATTTCATCAATGGTGGCACCCTGAGACAAAAAAAAAAGTCTAAGCTGCCAGGCAGGTCTGGGTGTTTTTCAGAATCTCAAATAAACAGAAATGCGCCAAGCTGACACTTACAATAAATAAAACACTGAATATACAGTTAAATGTACTGATTTTAAAAGAGGTTGGAAAAAAGAAATCAGCCTCCCCGTTTAATAAATCATAAACAACGCAGGTAGTAATATGTACCTCGGATGTGACAAGCACTTGCCTACCAGGCAAACCTGGAGGTCCTGGTTCCCCTTTACTACCATCTTTACCCTGTGAAGGAAGAAAAACACTCTAAAGTTGCTCAGTTTTCTCATAAACAATGTTTATTTGTTTTATCGCAAAACCGCTTACATTTGCACCCCCGTCTCCCTTGTCCCCCTGGAATGAGAGGAATGTTAACATGTGTATTCCAAAAATAGCCTCATAGATGTTTTAGTTGGTTGCAATAAATTTAAAAAAGACCTTTTTGCCGTCATCTCCTTTCAGCCCAATTTCTCCCTGTGAAAAGAAAATACGAATTTTTCCCACAAATAACACATTTCGAAAATCTGAACAATTTCAAACTATCAAAATAGCACAGATATTAAGCATGAAAGTAATCATCCCGTGGGTATCACACATTGTTGTGCTGTAATTGTCAGATGAAAATGTTCCTCACATCTTTTCCTGGCTGGCCCCTCTTCCCATCAATTCCAGGTCGTCCCTGTACAGCGGAGGAAATAAAAAGATAATTTTTCAGATTGATTATGATGGTAGGAAAACAAAAAGTGCATGCTAATTACACACCTAAAACAACACATTATAACATTATATTGGCTTTAATGTCACCATTAGAGATGTATAAAGGATGGATAGTAGGGCTGCACAATATATCATTTTTGTATCGCCATCGCAATATCAACTGGCGCAAATATACACAGGCTGCGACTCATTGCGACAGACACTCCAGAGATTTTTGGTGTTAGTTGAAAAAATATCAGCAGAAAATGGCACTTTAAAATGTGACTGTCATTCTTTTTTTTAGTGGTGCCTTTCATGTTCAATTCAATGTTCAATTTGTTCAATAAAGAGTGTTGGAAATTATTTCCTTTCGTCCATTTGTTGCATTTTAGCAAAATACCGAAAGCAGCGGAAATGCAGAACTGAGAACACTTAAATATCTGTTTATCACAAGTAATATCATTATCGTGATATTCAACAACGTTAATCGCATTGTGCATATTCTCCTCATATTGTGCAGCCCTAATGGATAGGTAATGTTTCAGCCAGAGGCGCTGTAAATCAGAGTGATACTCACTGGAGTTCCCGGTAAACCAGGCATTCCAGCTATCCCAGACCGTCCTTGGTCTCCTTTATGTCCCCTCTGTTCACATGCACACATACAACAAATGTTTGAGCAAATCATTTTTCTTCATAGGGAGTTTACCATGTACGAACAGAATAATGTTACCAAAAACATTGGTGCACTCACCAGACCAGGCTCTCCTTTCTGTCCCTGGTCACCCTGCAATTATTATAAAATATTTGGTGAGTAAGTTCCACTGTAAATGTCCAAAGCTCAATGAAATTTGGATGGGCTAATTGGGATAATTGAAGTAAAACTCTTAGTATAACCTTTATTCCTGGTTTCCCTGGTCCATCTCTTTCAGAACCATCCTGCAAAGCAAACGGTTTCTTACATCAACACATACACACTTTTTTTTAACAAATGGAAGTCCTCCTGATAGAAACTACCACAATAAAAGCGATTTGAAACTATGATTTTTTTACACATACCAGAGATGGTGCTGGTAATCCAGGTTTCCCCTCTGGACCCTGTGGAGAGAGACAAATATTCAAATATTGGGAATATTCAAAAAAGCTTAATTATTAAAGTATCCTACCAAACACAAAAATACCAACTATAACTAATAAATAAATTAATGTAATTGGGGCTAACAATTGTCAATTAACCATTATTGTTTAATTTAAATTAAATTTGTTTAATTTGCACAATAAAGTCAAGACAACAGTAACGATAAAATAAAATAATATAAAATAGAAGAAGATAGAAGCAATCTCACCTAAGAAAGTGAAGAACAAATATATATAATGAGAAATTACAATTACAGGAGTCCTTAACTAACAACAAACTGAACACAAGCAAATACTGAATTAAAAAAAAACAAGCATAAGTTTGGCTACCATAATCAATTAATCTGCATATTAATTTTTTTATTCATGAAACATTAAATATTGCTCTAGGTAGGGTCTTCAAATGACTTATTTCAAGTGACCAACAGTCAAAATCCCCAAAATATTCAAATTAGTCTCATATTACACAGAGAAACCAGCATATATTGAGAGGCTGCAACCAGAGAATATTTGGCAGTTTTGCTTGAAAAATTACTTTAACAATGAATTGATTATCCAAATTGTAGCAGTTTCATTTTCTGCCAATTAACTTATCCGTTAATGGACTGATTGTTTGAGCTCTATGTGATACTTTGAGTGATTGCACTCTATCTATGGTAGCCGTGATCAGCGTACATCTCAACTTGCAGTATACATGTATATCTTTGTGACATGTGATAGTATACTCACTCTCGGCCCAGGCACACCTGTTTCTCCTCTCAAACCAGGCTCACCAGGCTCTCCTGGTTCACCCTGAAGGAAAGGAAAGGAAAATAAAGGAGAGAGGAGAGAGGAGAGAAGGTACAATTCAATTCCCTCATGAAAAATAAATAAATAAACTGATTAAAATAAAGCATGTTATTCTTAAAGTTACCTTAATCACTCTGGTCAGTATGTTGTTGTCTACAACAATCTAGAAGGACAAAATCAGAAATAAAAAGTTAACTTGCTAATTGATAAACAATTTCAGCAGATGAGAACATACATTCATTCTCCAAGGTCTTATGGCAGAGTGGTGTTTTTTCTTTTGTTCTTCATGAGCTTCGTTACAACGAATGTCCTGATGAGAAGCTGTCAAAAATGATAATAGAGGCTTGTTTACTTGTTCTCCCGGAGGTCCAGGTTTTCCCTTTGTGACAGCGGCAGCACGATCAAAAGAAGAGCACAATACAACACAGTTAAAAATCTAACATGTCACACACAGACACAACCCATATTTGTAACACAAAAGGAAAAAAACAGTAGGTGCACTGAAGGGTGGCACACACACAAAGCCAAACTTAATTAGTGAACTTATCAAAATAGGAATCATGAAGTCACAGACGTATAGCAGGTTGTGAAGAGGGTGACTGACACAGAAGAACCAATCAACATGCTCATCAATAAGAGAAAGAGAGAGACGGTGAATTCAAACAATACCTGCTCCCCTTTGTCGCCTTTCTTTCCATCAGTCCCCTTCAAAAAAAAGGAAAATCACAAGTTATCTTGAAGCATTGCAGTTCATGATTAATTATTCCAGTGATTTATGCTGACAGGAAAGTTTGGTTCAAATGGAGACATGAAATGTCCACAGAAAAAACTAAGTAAAATAAACGGTTTAAGTCTATTTCTTTCAATGCGTAGTTATCTTTTAATGAAATTCAAAGAACTTACAAGCGGGCCGGGCATCCCAGTATCTCCTTTATCTCCTGGGTCCCCTGGTCGCCCTGGTAACCCCAGTGGACCCTGATCAACATTATCAAAAAGGAGTTGAAAAGAGCATACAGCCTTGTACTGATGTTTATGTCAAAAGCCTTGAAAGTACCGTAGATACAAAATGAAAGATGCCGAATGAAATGTATGAGCAAATGTGCATAGAATTTCTGCAACGTGATTGAACATTTGCTCAGCAGGAGTTCTGGCAGACAACTCACGTTTTAAATGTTTGTAATAACAGCAAAAAATTTTGTTTGGTGGCCAGACTCCGACTTCATCACTCCCCGCAGTATGGGTTTACATGAGATATTGGGGAGTGATGATAAAGTAGCTTCCCCCTGGCTGGAGCCTAAAGGTGGATGCTGGGGTGGTGGTGGTGGGGCTGAAAGCAGGCAGCGATACAGGTGCAGCGCAGCAGCAGCATCGACAAGGCAGAGATGGGGAGATTGTGCAGCTTAAATAGACCATCAAAGTAAGGGGGGTGTGTTTGGTAAATGATACGGGGAATGAGGCATGTCACGTGTGTGTACGCAGTGCAGCTCGAGTTGACTGCCTGAACTAGGTCGCAGGCATCGCCCCATTTCTGGCAGACATTTTGGAGCTAACTAAAAGATAGAGTAAGAAGTGGCACCCTTCAGAATTAGAATCCTGAAAATAGAGGTTGGAAATGAAGACAAATAGAAATGCAATATAAAACACAGAAAATCAAAAAAAAATGCGTTATATGAAAAATGTACTCATAGAGTGACGTGGTTGGCATATGGAGTGGCAGTGAGTGTCCTGTGCACGCTGTACCAATCAAGTCCAATGTCTTTGACCACACTGAACATCTGATCCAATGAGCAGACTTGCATTTAGTTTCGACCAATCATTGACTTGTTAGTCATGTTCCAGAGTGAACTCAAAGATCTGTTGATGATGCTCATCTGATTGTTTCCATGACACAGATGGTGAGTAGAACGGCCTTCTAGTCAGACATGCAATCACCGCAGATTTTTAACTTCATAAAAAAAAAATTCTGAATGTATGTTTTTATAAGAAAGCTTTTGTCTTTGTTGTTGTTATGGGGGTATTTTATGTACGTTTATTTATGTTTATGTGTATTATATATTGCTGCCTTTAGTATAGGAAAACTAAAAATAAATACCCTAATTCCTCTTTCACCAGGCTCTCCAGGTGCTCCTAGTTCACCCTGTGAAAGACAAAACAACATTATAACTTAAAGTTTGTAAATCTAGTATGAGACTGTATTGATTGTAAATCATCATGGAAGTAGCTAACCTCCTGAGAAACAAAACAAACTGAAGCATCACGTTAACATGCTGACTGTACCTTAGATCCTTGGTCTCCTTTAGTTCCCGATGCACCCTACACACAAAGTCATGGTCACCAATTTTACATTTAAATACATTTTCCTGAGCTCAAGTAGAAATATATCCTTTTATCTGTACATATCACATACAGTATATTCTGACTTGTCCAAACGTTTATCCCTATGTCTTATGTTTTAATTAATTCTATGAGCTTTCTCCTGACATAACGTTTTCACACATCTGAATTGTGCTGTATTGTACAAACAACTTGTATCATTGCTTCAACAGCCACACAGGATTTACTTACATCTTTACCTCTTAATCCTGGTTCTCCAGGATTGCCGAATAACCCAGCTGCCCCTTTGTCACCTTTGGAGCCATCGTGCCCCTGGACAAACAAAGGACATCTGTTTAACAACCTCAGTAACAACCTCAGTAATATATATATATTGTACATACAGTGCAGGCCAAAAGTTTGGACACACCTTCTCATTCAATGTTTCCTTTTTATTTTCATGACTATTTACATTGTAGATTCTCACTGAAGGCATCAAAACTATGAATGAACACATATGGAATTATGTACTTAACAAAAAATTGTGAAATAACTGAAAACATGTCTTATATTTTAGATTCTTCAAAGTAGCCACCCTTTGCTTTTTTTATTAATAAGGGAAAAAATTCCACTAATTAACCCTGACAAAGCACACCTGTGAAGTGAAAACCATTTCAGGTGACTACCTCATGAAGCTCATTGAGAGAACACCAAGGGTTTGCAGCGCTATCAAAAAAGCAAAGGGTGGCTACTTTGAAGAATCTAAAATATAAGACATGTTTTCAGTTATTTCACACTTTTTTGTTAAGTACATAATTCTAACATGTCACACATGTGTTCATTCATAGTTTTGATGCCTTCAGTGAGAATCTACAATGTAAATAGTCATGAAAATAAAGAAACACATTGAATGAGAAGGTGTGTCCAAACTTTTGGCCTGTACTGTATATATATATATATATATGTGCTTGTAGTGGACTTTGACCAAAATCTCAAAATCCATTATATAATAATAAAAAAATAAATTGTGTAACTAGGGGACTAATGTATAGTGATCAGTTGCCTACAGTATTTACACACTGAGCAAGAAAACAAAACCGCTAAATCTTGACAAACTACTAAGCTGAAAGATACTAAAAATAAACCTCTGTAGGATTTAGGATAACTGCAAGGTTAGGTGATAGTTCTGTGGGTTTGTCACTACTACTGTCCGCTTTTACATCACACATAGGCATTTGACTCATTGCTCATATAAAAGTATTGATTAGAGCAGCTTTAAGCAAAATACTTTACTGACTTTTGGTCCAGGTTTTCCAGACAAACCAACATTTCCCTGTGAATGAAAAAAAATATTAGCAATGAACAGCTGTTTTCTGCTTCAGTATTATATGATGAGAACATGAGTGAGCCCACTTTTTCAGGTGACTCACCCTCTCGCCATTTTCTCCCTTTGGTCCCCGCTGTCCTGGAATCCCAAAACCAGGACTGCCCTGCACACATCAAAACAAATCATACCCATACTATATATACAGCTATTCTACTACTCCATTCTTATATTAATAGGAAAAGAGACAAAATGCAAGCATGATGTACAGTATTTCTTATTAACCTTCTCTCCTTTGTTTCCTTGTTCACCCTTTATTCCCTGGGGGCCTGTGGGGCCGACAGGACCAATGTCTCCCTGACAAACAGAAAATATGCACACATACACAGAATGTCAATCAACATGATTTGTCACAATGCCACACAACACAAAACAAAACGCTTCACTTTAAATGGCACCCTGTGGACTGAGATTATAAGACGTCCCATTCAGTGGAGCCTTCAGTCCCAATTCAAAAGCTAATGAGAGAAAATCTTAATTGAATAATTAATTAACAATGTCCTGTCAGAATGAAACATTAAGAGAATCACTTCCCTCTGGCTGACTGACTTATACTAAGCCAGTTAAGATAAATAAAAGGAAAAAAGCTTGGACATACATGTGAGGTTGTGACAAAAAATGTAATCTTTGGACTAATTGAAAAAACCTAACCAGCGGCAGCGAGCAACACTTTCGTCCCCCTCAACAACTTCTTAAAGCCCAAGTCTGTAGTCGAGCAGCTCAGTGGCCAACAGATGAAGACCAGTGCAGACCTTTTAATAATGAAGATGTAAATATAGAAATATTTCTGGGAGGAACAGCTTCTCTGGAGCCACGAGTAATCTTATTGGTTGAGTGAAACCTTGTTTGATGGATCCAAATAAAAAAGAAACAAAAAAAACAACATCCAGAGCTCATAGTCAACTGGAACTGGCGTCACTATTTTGACTGGTAAACATGTACACGTACATATATTTTGAATTATCATTCTAACTGGCTGGATTGCACAGAGCCTCCAGGAATCAGGGGCAAAGTTGTGTGCACAAGAAGAAATAAAATATAAATGTGGACAATCAAAAGGTAGAGAGTTTTGGTGATTTTAAATGAGAGATTTCTGTATTTGTGTTTCTCTCAGCTGGAAAAGCCTGATGTTACATATGCCCATGCACCAGTCAGAGTTTGGCGACATCTAAATCATGTTATCAGGCCACTGACAATCAGACTAGCTGAGTTTGAGTATTAAACTCTTAACAAAATAACTACTTCTACTAACTTTAATTGTTGCTTATTCAGTCATGAATATGTATTGTGATAGAGAAAAATTAATTTCAGTGGATTTAAGCCTTCTTCCCTTGGTGCATTTTAGGATTGTGCGTACTTACAACAAAATCGCAATGTATAAAAATTGTGTTAAATATGGGAACCACGGTGATGCATGTGGCCACAAAAAACATTTTCCCGGATAAATAAAAGTTAGTTACTTACCCTGGCACCCTTTTTTCCAGTTGGGCCAATTATCTGTTGTGATGGGAAAAAGAAGACTGAGTATCAAGTGCTTTCATTTTATTATTAAGTTTAAATGAGTTTTTGTTTTCTTACACCCTTGGCAGGATCTCCAGGGGCTCCTCTTGGACCCTCATCTCCTTTTAACCCCAATGGCCCCGTCAGCCCCTGGAAAAATCAAATAATATGAAATTATAAAAATTAAATAATAATAATCTGAATTATGTGTTGCTATTTCATGTTATACTTGTTACTTTATATTTTGGGCCAACTCTAAACAAAACTCTTGTTATTTCCTAATTAACTTCCAGCTATCATAAATTCTTAAACACCCTACAAACATTACCCACCACTCTCTGCTTTCTTCTGTTAACCAGCACTTTATTATCCATTATGTTCAAAGCTTGAGGTTTTTGAATTAAAAAATGGTATTACATAAGACACGGAGATGGTCCTCATGACGGCTTTTTTTTGGAATAGTCACTTCCAAAGGACTATGCTGCCTCAAATAAAAAATCAGTGATGCAGGACGAAATTGCCTATTTGATAAAGATACCCACTGAGGTTTGACAATTTCGCGCATGATCGTATGTAATCATAACCATCTCTAAAAGAGCCTAATCTTGAAAAGCTAAAAAAATAAAATAAAATGGCTTCCTTATTTGTTCATTTATCATCATCATCATCATCATCATCATCATCATCATCATCATCATCATCATCATCATCATCATCATCTAAATGTCTGTTTAGTTACCATAATGTATTGCTGGTATTTCCAGCCATTTGGTCACAGCTCAATGATTATATTGCTTCTGCCTCAGCCTATCTTTGTAATCAAAAAGGAATTAAAAAGTTGATTTTAATATGCTTAGGTGAGTCAGTGGAAGCAATTATGATTATGTTGGTTTAGTGGGACATGCTGCCATGTTCCAGTATGCAAATACATAGAAGTTATAAGTAATTTTAAGGAATATTTGGTCTCAGCACTTCAAAATGTTAACTTCAAGTTGCTAAAATGTGTATATTGTCAACTTAAGCCACATTCTAAAAGATGTAATCCTCACTCACCGTGGGTCCTTGTGGTCCTAATGGTCCCATCTCTCCTCCTTCTCCCTGAAAAAACAAACAAAATATGCATGCACATTTTTGTTCCAGTGTGACACCAGTGTAAATTAAATAACTACTAGCCTGACGCTTGGCTGAATTAAACTGATTCTTTATATTAATTATAGAGCAAATATTTTTTGCCTAATGAAGAGAGAGTGGAGATGAGTGTGGGATGAACTCACCTTGTCCCCCTGCTCCCCTTTGAGTCCCTTCTTTCCCTGCAGGTAAAAATAAATCACTGGCTCTGAATTCTTTCATCATTGATTCTTACACAATATTCGCCCTCAGGTAAACACGTTTTGTCTTATGAGACTAAGCTGGAGTTAATTCATATGCATTTGAGGGTAAAATATGCAGGAAGTCATATTGAACAGTAGATAATGTTGAAGTGCAAACCCGTGGTCCGATGAGTCCTTGGATGCCCTGCTCTCCACGGTCACCCTTAAAAGATTAATTACAAATTTTCTTTTACAAACAGGTTTGGGGATTTTTACTGAAACATGTCACAATCAGAATAAACAGACTTTTGTTATGTTCAAATGTTCTTTTCAATGTTGTTACCTTTGGGCCAACTGGTCCCGTTAAGCCAATATTTCCCTGCAAAACAACAGTTCAAACACTGAAACAAAAATGGGATTTTTATATTAATGCATCCAGAGCAATCCTGTTCCACCTTAACAATCTGTCCCATAAGACAATTAGTCTGTTGTTCTCATTATATTAGTGACGCTGTGGACACTGAACAAACATCTTTTGAAAAACATGTACTGTACTCTAAATAAAATACTCTATATTTCTGGTTGATTTTTTTCTTTTTAAGTTCATTGCGATGTACCTTCTCTCCAGGCTCTCCACGAGGACCTTGAATACCTTGTATGCCAATTCCTTCTTTACCCTGCAAAATAAGAATATTTATCAGGTAAGTTATTCAGTCTTATATTCAATTATTTTAAGTAGACTGGTTCAAAATGTGTAATTTCATTTTATTAATAACACTTTTACCTGCTCTCCTTTCTGACCTGGTAACCCTGGCACCCCATCAATGCCAACGGGACCAGGCAAACCTGCAAAACCCTGCGGTAGATGGAATATGTGTGCGTGTATATCAGAGTTTGGGTGTGAGAGACCGCAAGAAGGAAACAAAGAGAAGAGAAGAAAAAAAAACACTGTCAGTAGGCAACTCTGAATTATCTTTCAATTGGGTTATGCAATGTCTTTTGCGACTTCCTATCATTTTATCAACAATGCGCTTACATCTTTTCCCGACTCTCCTTTGTCTCCTTTCACACCCTGCTTCCCACGTAAACCCTTTTTGAAAATAATGGAAGTATTATCAGATACAAATGAAACAATTCATTTTTCACAACTGGTAACATCTGATTCTGAGGCATTAAAAATAGGCCTTACATGCAAGTAGGCAATTTATGATGCATGGTATTTATGCTGTAAAATTGTTTTTGCAGTGCAACTTTTTAAAAAGACTCATAAAGGGATGAAAACAGGCTTTATACTTACTTTTGCTCCCACCTCCCCAGGATCTCCCTACAAAGTGCAATCAATAAAAACAACTGTGGTTAAGAATTTCCTGACACGTCATAGTGATTACTGTAGGTCGCGCTGACAGTGCATGATGATAATATGATACCATGAAATAATACAAGATCATCATTGCAGGATGCATGGGATTAAAACCCATAAATGTTTCTGCCCATAAAAACTTCACTTGCACATTGTTCTGCTTTTCTTTTGACTTTGAATTTGAAATCCGTTTACGTTACCTTGACAGATATTCCTGGTGACCCTGGTGGTCCTGGCTGGCCAGGTAGGCCTGGAGCGCCATTGACCCCTGATACACCAGGAGAGCCCTGGGGACCCTGTAACATGAAGTGATTAGTTTTTGAGTTGTCTTGAAGTTCACTGTTTGAAAAACTCCTAAAGAGGTTTTTTTGAGGACTCACTGAAGATCCTGGCTCTCCTTTTCGTCCAGGAACAAAATTTGCGTCTGTGCCAGCTATAACATATCCAGGCTCTCCCTAAGTGGAAACACAAAAAACAAAAACATGGATGCCTACACAACAGAGCATTTACATTCTTGGTTACTTTCACAAAAGTAGATAAATCCAGCAGACAACAGAAAGCAGAAAGCAATCAGTCTAAATGAAAGGCACATGTTAGACTTACTCTTTCTCCCCTCTGTCCCTTTGGACCAGTGCTTCCAGGTGGACCCTGCCATTAAAAGAAACATGAAGAGTGATTATTAGATGGATATATACAACAAATATGAAACAATAAATATTTCTGATATATGTATAGAAACATGTAAAAAAATGTTTAAAAGTTTAATGGTAATTTTAGGGGTTTCCAGATGCTTACCATGTACAGTAATCACAATTCTGAGGGTCTTTGTTGCATGTCACCTCCATTATTAAACCAGGTCAAATGAATCAATAAGTGAAATAAATGTTATATGTAGCTAAAAATCATACATTTTCCTCAAATGGCTTTACAATCTATACAGCATACTTTCCCCTTATTTTGTGTCCCCTCTCCTCCCCATCTCATAGTAAAGGTGTATTTAAAACATCACTTCCTGTCTGATGTTAAAGGACAAAGTAAAAGTTGCTCAATGCAGATGAATACCTCCTGTTGGCATATTTTCTCCTTGAATTAAGCTGAAGTTTTGATACTTTATTTATTATTTATTAAGTCCACAGTGGAAACGGAAACAGGTGACATTTGCAGCAAAAGACGGGACATCACATTTAGCGATCTTTAGCAAGTTTTAGCCAGCTGACGTGATGCTCCATTGAAAAGGTTTTGAATGTATTTTTCATGTTGGTCTTACCATATCACCTGGTATGCCTTGCGGGCCCTGAAAAAAAGAACAAATATCATTTTCAGAGTCAGACCTAAATGAGATTAACTTTACCCAGGTCAGTGTGAGGATTCATTTTTATTTAGTTACCCGTTGGCCGGCAGAACCTGGGGGTCCACTTCTCCCTGGTCGTCCTGGCAACCCAGGTACACCATCTGTTGCAGGAGGCCCCTGTCATATTAAAACATTATGGTCTGTGCTGGAAAATATAATAACAGACATACACAGCAAAGCCACACACACATACAGTCACAGCACGGTTGTGAGATTGGATACAGTTAAAATGGATTACCTGGCAGGCATTACCTGCATATTTTTATTGTTTATTTATTCTGTTTTGCTATATTGAGGCAGCATTAATGTAGTTAAAGTAAATGCCACCTCATTGTAATATGGTGAAATTGTATTCAAATGTAGAATAAGAAAATGCACCATGGGACACAATGAAGAAACAAATGAATGAATGGAACTTGCATAACAACACTGAAACACAGCTGTTTTGAATTCCAGCTTTAGATTGACTGGCTGAAAATGATTGGACAACCTTATTTTATTTCATTCATTTTTGTGTGATATACTGTAGCTGGCCAACTCTCTCTTGATTTGTAATTAGTAGTAGTTCCAGACACGGCACAATGGACAAACGGAAACATTGTGTGTGTGTGTGTGTGTGTGTGTGTATGTGTGTGTGTGTGTGTGTGTGTGTGTGTGTGTGTGTGTGTGTGTGTGTGTGTGTGTGTGTGTGTGTGTGTATGTGTGTTGATTCTTACCCTTTCTCCCTTCTCTCCTTTGGAAGGAGTGAAAGGATCATACTGTCCAGGGATTTGCCTAAATCTCTACATAAACAAAACAAAGACTACAAGTTATTCTAAAAGTGAAAAATAAAGATAATAAAGTTGAATTAGTAGCAATGAGGACACATTAACACAGGATACAGAGGGGACAGTGGAGAATGGATGGAAATGTCCTAGTGGCAAAAAAGTATTATCACTTAACATGTTCCATAATGTAGAGAAGAAAACTTGATAAAACATACCAGACCTCCGAGACCAGAACCATCTCCCTGAGAGAATGAGGGATGAGGAATAAATAACACAGAAAATAAATAACACTGCTTTTGCGTACAGTTCTAAATCAATTTAACACATTTCAATGAACTCACCTTTTCCCCTTTCTGGCCCTGGATAAACAAAAATGTATATGATTAATAGTTGTATTATTAAGACAGAAAACTCAATCAAACCATTGTTAAAGGGAGATATTCAGCTAACTGTCAGCACCTATCAGTGACATTTAATTGGTTGCACTATGATTGATATGATAATGATGATGATGATGAAAGTGAAAGGAGGAGAATGAGGATTTTGTTTTTGAAGTACCAACCTTCACACACTGGGAGGAGCAGGGACCCTGAGGCTTAAGCAGCTCCTCTGGGTCTTCAGTCGGGGTGTCCAACTGAGCTGACTGAAAATGGACATGAGGAAAAATTAATACACTGACATAATATAGAATTAAGTGGCAGAGATAGCTGTGTGATAGTCACACCCTTCCACTGCTCTGACATCAAAATATCAAAACAGCTGCAGTATTCCTTCCTACAGGGTCCTTGTGAGTCAATTAAAATAGTGATTGCATTTACATTTATGTTAACCAGGGTCATTATGCTTGATCATCTACAGAGGTGGTTTAGGTTGTCTTCTAGGTGCATTTACTTTAAATTTGCAACTTTAGTATAGTGAGTATTACCTAAAACACATATATGACATTTGTAAAGGTGGGCTTAAATTGCATGAATATAAGAGGTTGTTTAAAATGTCTTCTCAACATGTGTGATTGAAATATAACATATCTCTGTGTAATAACACACAAAGAAAATAATGCGACGGACAATATTTTTGCTCTGTTTGTGTCTTGCCTCAGAATTTAGTTTGAACTCGGAGAGGAGTTCTTCACTACAGATGATATTAATAAATTCTCTCTCTATGGAAGGGAAGTCATCAAAGGTTGGTGAGTAGAAGATATTTTTGTAGCTGGTGGGTGCTGCTATCTTATTCAGCTCCTCAATGTCTGCATTGGAAACTCCAACTGCCAGGACACTGACACCTGGAGAGAAACAGATCCAAAGCATGATAATCCAGGCGAAATCTTCCCATTTTTTAAAAGTCTTTATCATTATCGACATCATTTTGAAAGCTTTACAATAACTTTTACTGACCCAGAGCACGTGCAATTCTAGAGGGTGGCACCACATTATCCTGGGCCCTGCCATCTGTAATCAGAACCAGAACATGGGCCACATCCTGCCTCATCCCCAGAGACTCCTGGAACAGTTCCTGTAGAACGTAGCTGATGCCTTTTCCTGAGAGTACACAAAAGTATTAAGAGCAAATACTGAAACTTCTGGGAGAGTTTCACTCTAAATGGATGATATCTATAAATCTCTGTAATGTTTATTGAAACATATGCAATTATATTATTTATTTATTTACATGACTTGATTAGATTAGAGCCTAGTTTATGTCAAATGATTCGTCAGCAGTCAGTATTAATACATCTATATGGCAGTAGGACCAAGAACAGCATATTATCTGTCCACTAGCGTGGCAGCTGTTAGAGGAAGTGACATCAACAGCAGAACCTTCTTAACAGTGTTATAGGAATGATCTGCCATCGGATGATAGGTGGCAGAGAAGTGTGCACATTTGTGTGAGTGTCACTAACCTGTTTTGGTGTTGCCCCCTCCATAACGCAGGGCTCTGAGCGCCCTGAGCACAGAGTTTCTGTCTTTGAAGTCTCTTAGACGGAATTCAATTCGAGGCTCATCACTGTAATGAACTACGGCTATCTGAGAGAAAATACACATAATCATAACGTCATCTAAATTGAAAGTGGTGCGACTTCGATCTATAGTTCTAAATTGCATTCTAATCAATACCCCTTACACATACTATACATTAAAGAGACAGTTTTTTGCATGTTTTTAGGCAGGTGCCTCATCTTACTTGGCTTTTTTCTCTTTTTATAATTACAAGCCATGGTGCTATTGTGCCTTGTTTATCCTTTCTGCCAATGTTTGAATCTGATTCTGCCCACTTGGTGAAATAATTGCACATTATGTTCCTGTTAATGGAACTGGCTTGCACAGGAGACTCACTGGAGCAGTTTGCTAACTTGCGGCAGCTATTTGTTATTTTGTATGATTCTTTTTGGGGCTTTTATGGCCTTTAATTGACAAAGATTGTTAGCGGTCGCCCCTTGCGGCAGCTATTGTAATTTAAAATCACTGCAATCCAGTCAAGTTTTTAATTGTCCTACCACACTAAAGGGCCATATTGTGACCACAATATCAAGCTGGAACAATGTAAAACAAAGAAAGTCTTTACTGAGAGACCGACCTGTGTGCCCTGAGGACCAATGATAGGGAAGTAAGTTGCCACTCGGAATATGAAGTCTTTCATCTTGATAAAGTTGTTTGCCCCGATGCTGGAGGACTCATCCACTAAAAATACTATGTCTGCTTTGGTCTTACCACACACTGACAAAACAAAGAAACACACAAACCTTAAATACAATTCACCATTGAATATGTATTATAAGGCAATACTGTGCTTAAAACTATACACATACTTTATTTCTTAATTAAGATGTAGAATATTTTCACTGTAGATCATAAAACTTAAGCAATATCTATTTTTTGATAGAAACCGTACCTGGTCTTGGTGCAGCTGTTGTCTCTGCACTAAGTGTGGTTAATCGAAGGAAGGTGGCTTCAGCTGCTTTGGCTTCAGTGACACTTGGCTGACCTGTCTTCTTGGTGGTTATGGATTTAGGTTGTGGCACAGCGATGGGGTGCCGGGTGGTCCTGGAGGATGTGTGAGTGACGGTAGTGTCTGTGATGGAGGCAGTCGTGATATGAGGGGCGACTGTGGCTGCCACAGACTGGACTGTCACCCCCAGGCCATCCTGTCCCACTGAGATGCACAGAGACATTACATAACTGATTACAAAAAACCTAAAGCCTGGTGTTACTGACTTGTGCGCCACACCCCAGTCAGTGATGTTATCGCAGGTATTTTTACTCTGACTACTGATGAAGAACACATTGAGGTTAAAATCATAGTGCAACATGCATTTAAGTTTAAACCCACAGAAATAGACACTGTAATTTAGTATCGATTCACCCTGCAAGAAGAACAGAGCAAAACACAAAAACATTTAGCATTTAACACTAAATAATCAATGTATTCAATTAGAGTATATTCATTATGAGCACATGAGTGGAACAATATAGATCCATATTAAGTATATCTTGTTCAATCAATAAGCATATAGTAGCATGCCAGATAGAGGTTCGTGGATATTTCAGAGAGCTTATCAAACCATTTACAGTAAGTCATGTCTTACATATTCTCTGATAAATAGTGCTTATAGGGCCCTCCACTTCTCCATACAATGGTCGGATGGTAAAAATATAGGTTCTTCCATACAGCAAATTACTGATCATAAAGGAGTTGAAACCAGGGCCCAGCGTCTCTGTTTTCGTCTCCAACACTGAAAAGAAACACAAAGAAAAAGTTATTGTTGCAGAGTTATCATTTCAGTGAAAGTATGACTCCCTATTGAAATACATGTTTCTACAGTAATAAATGGAAACAGTGATTTTCAAATCAGGTAATCAATAAATATGTCATCATACAATGATGTGTGATATGAATGATTTAATAAAAGGCCATACTGCATTAAGCTGTGGTTCAGTGGGAATAGATCGATTTGTAATTATGCAACACCTGAACATTTATTGATGTATTGTGTAATGCATTTCAAAGTGGACACAATAACAACCATAGCAACAAGTTATTACATCAATCCAACACAGTAACTCACTTATATGTTGCTATTAACTTTACATTGACTTCATATCAAAGAAAAGGTGAGATTATAAAACTCTGCATGTAAGATAAAACATGAACATTAGTTTTTCTTAATATTTCCCTTTTCAACAAAAGAGTGGTTATGCTGAGACTCAATAACATTGACACTGTATGGGAATTAAACCTTTTTGGGTTATATGAACTGAAAATTGCATGAATGTTAACGTGAAGCTAAATGAAGGGTAAAACTTGGTCTTACCTGAGATGTGCCTCCAGGAGAGACGGTATCCAGAAACGCCAGCCACACGTGTCCAGTTCAGAACAGTGCTGCTCTCTGAAGTGTTCAGAGCAGCAAAGTCATTCACTTTTGGAAGATCCACTGAAAGACACACATGAATATTGAAAAAAAAAACAAAGTACAAGTCAAGGGCAAGGTCAGTTGAACTCATCTGGATAATTTTTACAAGAAGCCAGGGATTGTTGTGATGCAAGTCGGCAGCTCTTTGTGACCCAACGAATAAATAAAGGAAACACTGACACTATCAAAAAGCAGTTTTTGATGCAGATCCTTTGCCGGACTGCTTAATAAGCTCATTATCGCCCCTGAAAACAATCATTATCTTCTCAACAAACACTCAAGGTCAAAGTGAAAACTGTGGAGGCTTATACCAGAGATAGTCCACTACAGGATTGTGATAAATGATACATTTAAGGTGACAAACTTGCATTACTTCAAAAGAAGATTTTTCACCAAGATGTAAAATACTACTGACAAATTTATATAGAGATATAAATATCTCCCTCAAACCTCTGATTGAGAGAACATATCATGCTGCTCATTAATGATTTGGGCAAGCAGGACTCACAGGTGCGTGCAGTGAGCAGGACTGGGCTTCCCTCCCTATTGCCCACCATGGAGGAAACCTGGATCTTATAAGCTGAGCTCTCCTGCAGCTTGTGGATGGTAAAAGTGGTGGAAGCAGCAGATACCACGTGGGACATTTCATCACCCCCTGAAGCAGGGAATAATAAAATCCAAAATGTAGAGATAATAAGAGTATGAAACAATACTGCTGTGTGCTCATTTACAGTTACAACTCTATTGTCATGAGCCACAGGAGTCTAAACAGTGATATTTTAGGAGCCACAAATAATTAACAATTGTGCAAAATGGTAGTAACAAGTAAGTAACCATCTGTGTGCATACATGCATGCATGCACATGTGTGAGTATTAGGGTGTAAGCACACACGGTTGACTGTATATGTGGTCCCTTACCCAGGAAGGGGATCCAGGAGATTTTGTACCCAGATGCCCCTGGTGTTTTCCCCCAGGACAGAGTGAAGGAGTTGACTCCAATGTCCACAACCTTTACCTCCCTCACTGCCTGGAATAGCTGTGAGTCTGAAACAGCAGCTGAAAAATAACACCATATAGTCATGTCAGGGGATTTAACAAATGTGTTCTCTTTTTCAACATTCTAATCAGTTCCAATCATGATGCATACAAATTAATATAAAAAAAACATAATTAAATGTAGGGCAATCCAAAATCCCTGAGCTGAATGAGCTGGTGTTCGCAAACCCTATCATTTGTCCGAGTAATAAACTTGAAGCTTGGTGTAACACACTGACTTTGACAGTGACAGTGATAAAATGATAGCAGCTCTGCTGGCTTGGTCTCGGTGACACAGACTTTAAGTGACAACGACAGGAACTGTGGTTAAAATGGGAAGACCAAAGTACATGACTTGTCAGTCAAACAAAGACACCAAGAGGCTGCTGTGGCACGGGATGAGGAACTTCACTGTCCCTACCCATTTAATTACACAGGGGTGCACAGCTGCACAGAGCTATTTAGATCTAAAGATGGATCATGATCAATTAAAATAAACCTCAGTGTGTGAGACCTCACTTCCTGTACCTGTGAGCTGAGATAAGGAGATTTCTGGTCCCTCTGAGTTGCCGTACACTGCACAGATGGTGATTGTGTAGGTGGACTTTGGATTCAGGTCTTTGATACGATGGAAGAGAACACTGCGGCCCAGGTAATGGGACTGAGGGTTGCTATCACCTGCAAGCATGCAGGTACAGACACACAAATACACACAACAGACTATTAGAAACAGTGTGGGATATTTTTGTCACTCCCGCAATTCCTATTCCTATTTTTAGACACAAACAAAATATAAAGGCTTTAAAGGAGCTGACAGGTTGTATGACAAGTACACAAACAGAACGTTTCTTTGATTGACCTGAACATATAAATGGTCCCCATATTGTGATGGAGCAAAGAACAACATGGGTAAATATATCACCTGTGTTCCAAGACAGTTTGTACTCAGTAGCTCCAACAATGGGACTCCACTCCACAACTACGGAGGTGCTGGTGTAGGATGACACCTTGAAGTTGGACACATACCCTAACGGAGCTGAGACCGAGGAAAATGGAACATGAATAACCTACATTTGTTCATGTAAATACACTGTTAATGACATAATTTATTTTATAATAAATATATTACTATAATTACTATAAAGTTACTCTTTAAAGAGTGTGAACTGATCTCAGGGCACTTTCAATACAAATGACCCTTTTATATTTGATGTTCTATGAAGGGTATGGACACACACTACATAACGCTACACACAGAAGAGAAGAAAACTATGACAACAAAAGTGTTTTTTTGTTGTGACATCTTCAACTTGCAGCCCTGCTGACTCTTGCTCAATGACATGTACTACAAGTGACAGGGATGGTGGTTAAAATGGGCTCATGGCTTGTCAATCAAACAAAGACACCACAAAGGTGTAAACATGTTTTATATCTATGGGTGTAAACATTACTTTGCATGCTACTATCTGGATGAATGAGATGACTCTAGACAAAAAGAACAAGATAATGTAGCATTATAACCAGTCCTAAACCTCAGTGGTACTTCAGGTGGATGGGAGACATATTGAATACTGGTACTCACAAGTTCTGAAGGTAGCACTGATACCAGGCCCCACCACAGATCCAAACAGCACATAGAGAGACAGGACATACTCAGTATCATGGGCTGCATTCCTCAGCTGGTACTCTGTGGTGCTGCCGTTCAGAGCCACCTGCCTGGGACGGTCCCGACCAACAAACTCTGAAAATAATAATAACATTGACAGTACAGTCACTCTTCCTTGCATTTGATTTTCCTCACTGTCCTGGCATTCCCCTTAACTCTGGCTCAGCATCAAAGCCCCCTTCTCTGGAAACAACATCCTCCTCCTTTTCCCCCAACATTTGTATTTCATCAAAGTGAGTCGCCATGCCACCTGTCACATACTCCTGGCAGACTGGCAGGATGTGGTGGATGTGTCTAGTGTAAAAGCAGTGGCATTTCAAAGCTCTTGTCAGAGTGACTGAGTCATGGACTGATGAATACAAGTATGAGGGAATTGTTGGGTCTGTGTAAATTATAGAGTGTGGTCTAGACCTACTTTATCTGTAAAGTGCCCTGAGATAACTTCTATTATGATTTGACCCTGTAAATAAAAGTGAATTGAATTGTAAACAAATTGAAACGGCCTTTACCTAAAACTTGATGTGGATGGACATCACTGACATCATTTATTTAAACAAGAGTCATGAGACGTATAACTAGAAGAACCAGTATCATATAAACAAAACAGGAAGTCTGAAAGAGAGAGAAAGTGTAAATCACCTGGAGTTGGTCCCCAGGCCAGTCTGTAACCTGTGGCTCCTGGGACACTGTTCCATGCGACATCAGCAGTACTGGTGCTCACAGCAGACACCTTTAAGGTTTGTACTGCACTGCTTTCCACTGACACACAGAAAGAGAGACAGACAGAGAGAAAGACAAAAAGGCCATCTTCAATCTAATCTTGCCTAGGTCTATAATATTGTCAACACTCATGCCTTTATTTTTGTAATTACTAGCAAGCATCCTAGTTACATGTCTTGACTTTGGTGGTGGTGACCGGCCCCTCAATGTCTCCAAAGATGGGGTTGATGGTGACCTTGTACTCAGAGGCTGAGTGGAGGCCCTGGATCATGTAGAAGTTAAAGTTGTCCCCGAGGTTAACGTTCTCTATGTGGCCGTCTGAAAGACACAGAGAGGAACAGAGGCTCTAATATCACACTTTTTGGCTTTATTTCATTAACCAAGGTCATTTCCTCTTTGCTACACCCTTGTGTACAATTATGTAGCAAACAGTTAATAACAGTACCTGGGGATTCCCATGTCAGACGGTATCCTGTGGCACCCTTAACTGATGTCCATCTTGCCTGGACAGTATCTGTGGTGGCGTTTTGGACCAGGAACTTCTGAACTTGTACCAGCTTTACTGTGTACCACACCCATATCCACAAAAACACGTACATATGCACACACATACATTCAATATTTCACTTTAGTTTATTTAGCGATGAAAGAAATCATAATAATGACAGAAAGTTATTTAATCAGATTTTTGATAGAGAAAAGGGGATATTTAAAGAAATATAATGAAAGAAAAGAAACATACACATCTACATACAAATCTTAACAATTCAAACCAAAGCAAAACCTCAGGAGATGTTTCTCTAGCGTACCATGAAATTGAGATAAATGAGAGTCTTACTCTATGTAACAGACATAATGCTGGTATTTCTACCAAGAACAACAGCACAGTACTGTGGAAATATTATGGTACTGCACCTTGGCATTTCATCCTTCTGTTTTAGCATGTTCCATACTTTATTACATGACTTTGTCCTGCAATTGTTATTGGTTACAGCTATTCAAGCTCTTTTCCTGTCAGTGTTGAGTCTAGATTAAAGCAGATAAACTTACATGTCTTGCCCACTATTGAAACTTTTTCACTTGGTCCCTGGGGGTAAACAGCATAAATACTGACAGTATACTTCTTATCCTCCTCCAGGCTGTCAATCACATGAGAAGAGGTGTCTCCAGGAAGCATCTTCTCATAAGCAAATCCAGGTCGGTTGGCTGCAGAGCAAAAATTCATTGTCGATTAATCTGTTGATTATTTTTTTTGATTCATCGATTAGTTGTTTGGTCTATAAAATGTCAGAAATTGTGAAAATAATTTATCAGTGTTTTCTAAATGTCTTGTTTTGTCCACAAATCACATATATTCCATTTACTGTCATAGAGTAGTGAAGAAACTAGAAAATATTCACATTTAAGGAGCTGGAATCAGAGAATTTTGACTTTTTTGTTATAAAAAATGACTCAAACCGATTAATCAATTATCAAAATAGTTGGCGATTATTTTAACATTCGACAACTAATCAATTAATCGATTAATCTTTGCAGCTCTATTTTTATATTGGTCTGCTGGTCTATTGTTGTCAAATAATAATAATTGCATGGTTTAATGTTTGCATACATCTTGGGATGTAGATCATAAATCCGTTGAGCCTCCCTAGATGAGGCGTCCAGCCCAGGCGCAGAGAGAACAGGCCTTCCTCAATAACACGGAAGTTTGACACCTGAGGCAAAGGGGCTAAAAGGGGATCAGGGAAGCAGGGTATAGTGAAATCCAAAACAAATATGCAGAAGAATTTGTATATTTTATAAAAGCTACATGAGCAACACCCACTTGTCTGGATGGTGATTGTTGCTGAGTCTCCTATGAGGCTGGGGTAGATGGCGTAGACAGTGAGGGAATATTCTGTTTTAGGACTCAGCTCTGTCACCACTGTTGTGCTCACATCTGCCTTCAGATCAACCTGCGACATACAGTGAAGACAGCAGAATGAGAGGAGCTTAGTGTGTGTTGGTGTGGGAAAGAAAGAGAGAGTGAAGTGAAGGGAAGGATACAATGAAATGACCCAGAGACTTCTGAAACATGCACTTGAATAAATATCTTCACTTCCCATATAAGTATCTAACTCAGTAAACCACACGCATCCTTATGCTTTGTTTGTTAAGCACATATACTTAGAGGTTTATGCCTCGACGCAGAGGTCCAGGGTTCGAATCCGACCTGTGACGATTTCCTGCATGTCTTCCCCCTCTCTCTCCCCTTTCTCACCTAGCTGTACTGTCAATTAAAGGCGGAAAAGCCCCAATAAACAATCTTTAAAAAGGCAGTCCTGAGGACGAACAATTGTAGCGGATGTTTTGTGGGAGCTAAATATGACTATGCTCTGTTACATTCCAGCTCAGTAGCGACACAACTATCATCATGCACATGCGTAATCCCTCACCTGTCTCTGCTGTTGGTGTCCACTGGAGCTGAGAGGGTGGACCAGGAGACGATATCCTGTGACATCACCTGTGGCCTGGCTCCATGTCAGTCTGAGGGAACTGTGGGCCAACTCGCTTACTTGCAGGTCTCTGGGACCCACCACACGCTCTTCAACTAGGATTGAGAGGCGGTACAGGAAGAGGGATAAGATGAAAATATATATGTGAGAAAAGGAACAGGGAACTTAAAACACGCAAGTAAGTCTGGATGTAAAATGTGTCGGAAAGTGAGAAAACTGCAGGGCAGAGCGAAATAAGAGAACAAATCATTTTTATTATACTTTTCAAACTACAATTTTTCAATATAAAAATCTAAGTTTGTTTTCATACTGCATGTGGATTTATTGACTCACCAGGCAGGGTAGTTTTCACAGGAAGTGGTGGTTCAGAGGCAGTAAAACACACTCTGCGGGACAGTTTGGGAAGGATGGTTTCAAGGAGAGAGTAGTCAGTGCCAAGTAATAGGTGCTCCTCATGTGGCTCTGACACAATCCTCCTCAGCTCTGACTCATCAGCTCCCCTAATACCTGGTCACAACATAGACAAAAACAACAATGTAGACAGAGCAACAGTACTCTTTACATGCTTTAAAACAAGTAAATCGCACTTACAGAGCAACACTTATGTGGTGTTATTCTTTTCTTCGCTTCTTCTTCACATACTTTCCTACAGACGCCACTAGGGGGAGCTGTGGCATTTCAAGTGATTTATTTTAAATTGTATAACGATGTACATACCCATACAAATGCAAACTGTAGACATACAAAGGCTTAATCAAACTCTCTCTGGCACTTAGGCCTATCTCAAGTTTTGGCACTATGTGTGTTTGTCAGGATCACGTTTGTGGAAGTGGGTCTTGACCAACACCCGATAAAGACCCAATCTGGGCTCAACAAGTTATACTGTCTTAATGTAATGAAACAGAAATCTTAATAGAAGCAATTGACCATGTTGCAAGTCATTTGGGAGAGTTGATTCACAATTGCAGTTACCTGAAATCTGCCTGAAATCTGCACCTGAACAAGATTAATGTGCATTTGTTTTCTTACTAGTTGTTTGCATGAACAGAAAATGCTGCATATACAGTATCTGTACATATGTGTAATCAATGCAATCTTGGCTGTACAGGTTCTCTGCGGGAGTGATGAACGAGAAAAACAAGCCTCAGTGTCAGAGGTGCAGATGGGGGACAAAGAATCGCCTAATGAAAAATGGGTGCGATTAGCACACCATCGGCTAATGAGCAGTAATTATTGCACCGCTCCCAGCTAAGGGGATTTGTGGGCTTGTGTGCTCATGCGTGTGCATGTGCGTGTGCGTGTGTGTGTGTGTGTGTGTGTGTGTGTGTAGGAGAAAGAGGGCAAGATATATGTAAGTATACTTGTGGGGAAACAGCGCTGTGTATTCATGAGCGAGGGAAAGGTGTAGGATAAAGAAGCTTTGCTGATGCAATACACAGTATCAGAAAGTGAGCTTTTACATGCAGTATAGAAGCTGAATACATATTTATGTTTTGCGCATATACAGTGCATACACCTGCATGAGTGCACTCAGAAAGAAGAATCTCACACACACTCAGAAATACCCACACTGAATCCAATAAACTCAAATGTACAGGACATGCATTTCTGACTGCAAACACTGCAGATAAGCCGGCAGAGCTCGGATAAAATGTGAGGGACCGCTGCAGTGGGGATGTTGAAGGAATTCACAATACTAACTTCCACACTCACCTACTGCAAAGAGAGAAATCCCATTATCAGCTACAGCTCTAGCTGCGGCATCGACCTGGTCGTCTGAACGTCCGTTTGTGATCATTACAGCAATCTGTACAATATTGAAACTGAATAAATCACTCATGCAAATCTATTAAACATAGTAAAACAAAATCTTACTCACGCAATGATCTACCTTTTAAAGGGGTGATAGAATGCAAAACCGATTTTACCCTGTCATAGTTGAATAACGACAGTTCGGTGGGTAAATAGGACATACATAGAAGCTCAAAATCCCATTGACACCCCTTTACTATGAAAATCTAATTTTTTTAAACTGCCGCTGAAAACGGGCGAATCTCAACAAAGCTAGTTGCTTATGTAAGCATCTCAAAATCCGGAACCTTTGTCACAGCCGTGGGTGTATTAAGAGAACAGTCACGCCCCAACATTTACATAGGCTACACAACTGACCTGAGATCAGGTAGTCTTCTGAATCTAGGTCACGCAGATCTCTGCTATTCCATTACAAAATTGACTTCTGAAACTTTTTTATGCGAGAAATCAACCATATAAAGCTCAAATATGGGCCGTTTTACGAAAATGGATGGCTAATTGCAAATTTTGTCCGATTGTGTGTCGGAGTTTAGCGCCAGTGCTGCCTGGGTTGCTACATCGCCGCCCTGCCTGTCCTCCGTCACAGACCCCGGCCTGTCGTGAGCTCGATTGAGCTCGGCCGGCGGCCCGGTGCTCAATACCCGCGCAAACTCACCCTTTCCTGGGTGACTGGAACTACCACACGCCGCTGCCCTGACAGAGCTCCAGGGCCTGCATCTCGCTGTTCTCCCTCCCCTCTTCCTACTACCGGTGAGTTACTGAGAGTGCGGTCAGCGAGCTTGTTACGTCCGCAATCTTTTACCGCAGCCCGCAGGTGAGTTATTTAAACAAACAATCGGGGAAATAAATGCCTCTTGTCCGCGAGTCTCATTGATAGAGCCGCGGTGAGATGGAGTCCATCAATGAGAGCTAGCTAGCCTCCTCCTAACTCTGACATTCACAAAAATACATTCAATTGAAATCTGAAATCGGACAAGTGTTAGCTAAGCTTTGTAAGACCTTGAGGAACCTGTAATATTCATGCCATGACGAAATTCAAACTGTAAATATACTTTAGTTATGCGAAAGTGAGCAAGCTGCGATATTTCCCCATTGTAATGAATGGGACATATAGCTAGCAGCTGCTCGTCCTACAAAGACGCCTTGCGTTCATAAAAATGCCTTAAAATCAAATCGGACACAACTGTTAGCTTTATAAGACATTGGGGAATTATGTTATATAAGTGGCGTGACGAAATTCAAACTGTAAATATACTTTAGTTATGCCGACAGTGTAGCTAGCTAGCTGGGATATTTCCCCATTGTAATGAATGGGACATATAGCAAGCAGCTGCTCGTCCTACAAAGATGCCTTGCGTTCATAAAAATACCTTAAAATCAAATCGGACACAACTGTTAACTTTATAAGACATTGGGGAATGATGTTATATAAGTGGCGTGACGAAATTCAAACTGTAAATAAAATTTAGTTATGGCGAAAGTGTAGCTAGCTAGCTGCGGTATTTCCCCATTGTAATGAATGGGACATATAGCAAGCAGCTGCTCGTCCTACAAAGACGCCTCGCGCTCATAAAAATGCCTTAAAATCAAATCGGACACAACGGTTAGCTTTATAAGACATTGGGGAATGATGTTATATAAGTGGCGGAATTCAAACCGTAAATATATTATAGTTATACCGCAGCTAGCGCGGCGCCCCGTAAGTGCAGTATCCACAAAGGGTGACTTTGCGCTGGGTATGGAGCCCAGCAGGCTGCCGCTTTCGTCAGACTGTGTGGAGCTCCTAAAGTCTGACACGTCTTACCAAATTTGCAATTAGCCATCAATTTTTGTAAAACGGCCCATATTTGAGATTTATATAGTTGATTTCTCGCTTAAAAAATTCTCAGAAGTGAATTTGGTAATGAAACATTGCAGTGTCTGGAATATGAGATTCTGTCGCTTCTCTAATGAATGTGTATTGGGGATTCGCTCAACCAATCAGCGCGCGTCTCTAATGTATGCGTATGGCAATTCGCTCAACCAATCAGCGCGCAGCTCATAAATATTCATGAGAATACCATATTTGGAAGAAAAGCTCTTGTTACAAATAGGGCCAAAACACAGGGATGCGTAAGGGCCAATAAAATATCAACCAGGCCATTTTCAGCCCAACCAATGTTACATACCCCATTAGGAGACCATAAGGAACAGTGTGAAATACCCTATATAATCATTCTATCACCCCTTTAATTGTGTGAAAATGGGTTGGGTTTTGCTAAATATTTATATATTTATCCACCCTCCAAATAATATTTTATATGTGTAAAAATAACAACCTTGCAAACAGAGTTATGCTCAAAAAGCCCCCATGGACTTTTGACATGGTTTAAATGAATGATTTAGTGCGTAATTAAATAAATTAAATAAATCAAACACAAACACAAAGTGGAATTCAATGATGCTGGCTTACAACAGAGACTGATAATTTGCCCATTAAGTAAAATTTACTCAGTTCATTCACAGTTCATCCCTCAGTCAATGAAGAAGGCGGCTAGAAAGCATCGATATGAGAATGTAGCTGCTTTTCTGCATGTGCTCTGCCTTCCCACGTCAAGTGTGCTTCTGTAAGATGATTTGCACGCACACTCAGAGATAGAGAGCTGATTGGAATGTTAACCCGCTGTGTGGTATGCTGAGGCTACACTACAACGTTAAGACTGTCAGAGATATTTAGCTGACAGAAATGGAGATCTGTTGGAGGAGCATTTGGATATTTGACGAGGCACTTATGAGACAAGTTTAGTTAAGTTGCTGAGTATTGCGATTGGGTTAAGGGGCCAAAGTTAAGAACAGTACCAATTTGATACAAAGCAGGTTAATCTTCATCATTGAGTATCTTTGGATGGACTTTCTGTAGTGTGTCTGACACACTAGTCGTCCCTTATCAACAGCCATTCAGTCGATTGAGCATGTTGAATCTAGCCTCGTGAGACCGTCCTGATCTCGCGAGCTCCAGTTTTCCACTCGCAGATCAGTCTGGCATCTTGAGAAAATTTGGAGCCGTTAGCCAAACGACCAGGCCAATCAGCGTTGGTTTTGAGGTGGGTTAGGTGGTGATAGACAGATGGTTTATCCAATCAGCTAACCAGTATTTTCAGACAGCGGTAGCCCTAATTCTGTTAGCCGCTCGCTAATGCTTTTTTTCTCTTGGATCCTTCTTTTGGAATATGGAGCGGGAACCTGAAATGGTGCCTTTTATTCCTAAATTCTCGTTACACAAACGGCAAATATCCTTTACCGACATGTTGCTTGCATGCTGAGCTAACGAGCTATGCTTTGCCTGCAGCAGCAGGGGCGGGCTTGTGGTTGTATTTTCATACGCTTCGTGGATCTGATTGGTTGATTTGGCCCGTCTATCACCAACATAGGTGATAGACAGATGGTTCATCTAATCAGCTAACCAGTATTTCCGCCCCTTCCCAAAAGTTCTCCAATGGAAAGTTCCCAGATGGATATGCCGAGCAAATGCGAAGCAATCCATCTGGCGGAGTCAGGTTATGTTGAATCCATGGTAGAGGTAAAAATGTATTGCCTCCACCTTTTCTTTTTCTTCTTCCGCAGGGCAAAACAACAAACTAAAGCAAAGCAAAATCTGTTACTTTCTATCATACATACTCTCTATTTGTATTACAGGCATAAAGTAAGACCGTTTAATCAGATTCACAGTGGTGTTAAAATTGTTTTGTTTAGTTTTTTTCCACAATGTTCTTTGGATGACAAAAACAGACTTCTAACTAGTAATTTCCTTTCAAACATGGCCAGAACATACAAGATATGCATGTAAGTGGCCAGCTGGAAGTAGTAGTCTTTGAATCAACCCTTTCCCTGTTGCTTGAATCCACACTTTGTCATACATTTAACATGATTTAAGCCTTGCAGTTTTTACCTTTTCCTTTACCTTTGCTCTTGCTTGATATTATCTACAGTAAGTGTAGTCAGTTAGTAGGACTGTTTCAAGGGTACAGAGTACCTTTTTCTATGCAATCCCAATATGACAGACAGACACTCTTGATGGGTTTTTCACATTTCCCTGGTTGAAGCATTGTACCTTTGGGGCATGGTCTCGCCTGATGACAGGGCTAAACACGGGGTCAACCAGAAACTGGAGGGCATCTCCAATCCTCCTGGATCCACCCTCATAGGGGAGGTCTTTGATGGCTCTGAGTAACTCCTCCAGTGAGCTGTAGTCTGTCAAAGCAATCTGCATCCTGCAAAGGAAAGGATTACAGGGAAACACAAAACTGGATCATAATGGAATACAAACATCAGTATATGCATATATCTTATTTGGTTTCTCTGATTACAGTTCCACAGACTCTAAACATGAAAATGCTCTGTATAATACAAAAAAGAAGTCAATAAATCATTTTGTTTGAAACATGGTTAGTTTTTGGGATGTATCAATCACCTGTGGTAAAGTCAAATGAGTCTGGCTTGATAGTGATTAGTTAAATAGGTCTGTAATGTTGTAATTGTTACTCTTTGATATGTTGTGCCTGTTTGTACTTGAGTTTTACCTTGGGAAATCCCCAAAGACAGTAACTCCAAAGCGGACCCCCTCAGTTCCCACCCCAATGTCCTGGAAGGAGGAGACGATGGTTGAGATGAAGTCTTTGACACTGGAGAAGCTGGTCGGGCCTACACTCCATGACTCATCCACCAGAAACACTATGTCTGCCTGCACCACCGTCCTGCATGCTGAGGAAAGAAGAATGAATTAGTGTGTGCACAAACACCAAGGAGTGAGGATCAGGGAAATGTATGTTTAAGCCAAAGTATCCAAAGTAAATCTTTTTTTAAGGTATAAGGGTAAGGCTGGTAATTAAGCCATATATCTATGTTTTCTTCCTACACTGACCACCAGATAGCAGTCTTGTTCCATCGTGATGAGATTTCTTCCTTTAATTTGCTTCTGTTATGCGGCCAGAGCACCACACAAATCCCCATGAATGTTTAATGAGACACAAGTGAGCCAAAGAGACTATCAATATTCTTAGCACTCCAGCAATAAAACTTTAGTACAGCGATGAGGAACGCTTAGAATAATAAGGTAAACACACCCAAAATCAGGGTCAGTCCCCTCGCTCAAGCAAGGATTTAATATAAGGATCACTGCGTTTGACAGGATTCAGATGCGTTTTAATGGGGAGTTAAAAAGCCAGACGAACAAAAAAGGTACACTGATGCACTGACTACATGCACGCTCACACATACATAAGCTCTTGCAACTCGCCTGCACACATTCCCTCATAGATTTACAGTACTGTACTAACAAACGCGCACACTCCACATAGAAATCTGCTGTGTGTGCAAACGCCCTCTGAGTCAATATTCTGGCATTACATATGCAATAAACCACAGTGACGACAGCATTGATTAGGCTCGTGAATAAGAGATAGGCAACACTGATTGTTCTGTAAGTGATAACTCAGCTTCTCTGCTGTCCTCTATTTCATTATAGAGCTTTCTATTATCTCGCCCTTCTTTCTTTGGCTGCAATCCCAGGATTCACTGGGGGAGACATATGTCTCCAGCCCATGGCGACCTAACATTATGTTCTCCCTCAACACACCTGTACGTCTCTGGCCACACACCAAAGAAAACAAAATATAATGTATTATTATCACTGGGAATAACATTTTGGAGCCTTCTCTGGTACTGAACTACTATATCTGGCTGCATGGAAGCATTAGTGTCATACATTTATCAATAGTGGATTCACTGATGCAAAGTAACAGGATACAACAATGTTCATCCTCTCCATCCTGAGTTGAGCCTAATATATGCAGCCAACAATGCTTGCATACACATACTCCATAGATTGCCGTAAAAGCACATAAAACATAGTGGAGACTTTAGTCAAGGAAGCAACTGGAGGCTGGTCTCTGTAAGACAGACACAGACTGAGGTGGAAAGCATGATCAATTATCCAGACGTTTGTCTGTCTGGGATGGCAGGTGAGAACCACATGCTAAGGATAAGGAGACAACACATGCTGAGGAATTAGGAATGGTTTTCTTGAAGGCTATCTATGCTGATATCTCAAAGGTTGTGTACACCTTTTAGACACCGTTGAGTTATGCCGCAGATGTAGCATATGCTGCAGAAGATTCTGCCAGGAAAGAAAATACCTAAGAAATAATGATGCACTACTGCAATCAGTGTAAACAAAATCAAGAGAAAAGATGAAAAGATTTTATCCAGACATATGGATGTAAAGGTTCATCTCAGAAGAAGAAAAAAGTAATTACAGTAATTAACAAAGAAGCTACAAAGTGTAGGACATAAATATTAAATGAAATGTGACAAATACACAGTCATTCCCCCAGGATCTGTTTGCAGTGACATGTACAGTACCTGCCCCGTTGGGACAGTCAGTGGATGTAAATAAGCAAGTCAGTCTACTACTCTCCTCACAATGTTGTGGTTATAATTTGAATTAAATGCAGTCCATTATCTAGTTGACAGACTATTGAGAGAACCACATAGCCTTTTACTAACCAGCTGGCTGACAATAAGTTGACACCTGGGTCAACCAGAGGGACCAATCCTGCACTGGTTGCTGTTTCTATGCTTTTTCTCCACATATGTTTGCGTCTACACTACTGTTTCATCACTTCATCACATATACTTTATTCTTAGAGTCAGGCATTATGTCATGTTTTAATAAAAATAGGTTGTTTGATCTGATTTCAGTAAAACAAAAATTCCATATGATTCTTACATAAAAAGTTAATTTAGTTGGCTCAGAATCTTTTGCAGATTAGTAGCCTTGTGTGTCTTGCACTATTGTTCTCTATAATACATAAAATTGCATGTTGACTGACTCTGAAGACCCCTACTCGGCTCTACTGAGCATTCATGCATCTTTCTAGGCTACCTTACCTGCACCAAACGGCAGAATAAGAAAGCTAAAGAGTCAGATATTTTACTTAGGAGTTAGTGGAGACCAAAACATAGATAAGAGGAGAGTGAATATTGGGCTTACATTTGTTGGGTGGACAGAAATATGACTGAAGTGAGTGCTAATGCTGCTCGATGTCTGCTGGATGTGTAAATAAGTTTGCTTCGCCACAACTTTTTAAGGTGATATGACTGTGTGGTGTTTACAGCTTAATTCCGCTGGCCCCAAATCAAGTAATCAAGTTGTTATGGCTAACATGTTAAAAGCCTATTACAGTATATTTACACATCCAGCAGACATGGAATATTCATTTGCAATTGTGTTTATGGCCACTTGACAGTCAATTTGTGGGCTTTAAAACAAAATCACTGACCCAAAAAAAGCTCCATAGAGCTGTCAAGTTGAATGATAATTCTCTGAGGGTTCCTCACATGATTGCACACAGGCATTTGATCCATTGTTGATATTTCTCATTAATTAATGGAGCTTTAGGGTATCAGTCTGCTTAACAATTTGAAATCAACTCCTTCTTGTGTGTAATATGAAACACTAGGTCCGTCAGGGTTGCTACAGACAGTCATATGATGTGATATGACGACATGTAAATTAACAATGGCAAGAATAAACAACGATAACAGTTACAAGGGAGCAGCAACTTCAAATATGGCCTTGGGCTATTTATATCATATTTCTGCCCAACAACTTTACCAATCACTTTCTGCCAACCACATTTCAGGTGGATAAAAAATCTAACTTTTGATTGGCTGATTGACCTATGGCGACATCCAATAGCCCCTAAGGCCAAGGTTCTGTATCGAGGAGATGGGCTTGACAGGCTGACAGACAGAGTGCTGTACTGTACATGAGGCTAGCAGATGTTTAAATTCCCTGACTAGAAACAGTCTGGAGTAGAAGTGGAGCTGGGTCAGTGTCTGGCCCTGTGTACCAATCCATGTGTGGAGATTTAATGATGGAGCACTTGCACAGACTGTGTTCATTGAGCACCTGCCCTTTCTTTGGCCTGAGCATCCAAATCATCTCATTCATAGATCTGCGCACACTGCCGACAATCAGACAAATTGTGTTGACTCAGAATTAAGCAATTGATGGTGCCATAAGGCTGTATTTAACACTTATTAGACAGGGAATGGCTGAAAAACAGAACAAACTGAAGAAAAAGGTGACTGAGGTATTGAGTCACTGAATGAAACTTGTATAAATGAATGACTGAATAAGTTAGAGAGTAGAAAAAGTAAAGAAAAAGCTAGATGGTGCTATATGGGTGGTTGAAAACAATAAGAAGTAGGAACATTAGGCAAATAAATGAATTGTATGTATGTTTTTGTTCATTAGGTGTACAGGCAACCGTTACCTTCAGCTTGTGCTGTGATGCTTTGATGGGTAAGAGAAAAGGACAGTAGAAATATCCACAAAGAAGAGCGGCCCATACTCTTCCTCTTCGATCACCTGCTCTTCCTCGCAGTTCTTCTCTTCACAAATCCCTTTCTTAAATTCCACTCCACAATCATCAATTCCAACTCTTCTTTCCTCTTATCTGAAAGTGGATAGATGAATAGAGAGAGAGAAAAAAAAGTCATTAGAGGAACCCAAAGATAAAACATAATCAGCCATTTGTAATTTGTAAAGGACTCATGACTCTTCTTGAGTTATAGTTTTCTTGCATACCTCCAGTGTTAAATACATTTATGTACAAGGAAGAAATTCTTGTTACAGAGTTTTGACCTAGGCTGCAGACTTTCAACTGATTACTGATACATTTTACACGTCATGTCAATAAAACTTAAATGACACTTGGCTGTGTGCAACTGAATCTCATCGATCACTGTCAGCAATTACATGAAATTATCTACACAATCAAAAATAAATCAAATTCTTTTCTTTTTCATTTATTGGTAAAAATTTAGGCCAATGTACATTAGGTTAGTATGATGTTGTACTCGCTCCCACCATTATCTGTACAGTCCCGGTAAACAATGTCCAATATGAACCCAGCTATTAAAAGCAGTTATTGGGAAGTCTAAACATTAAAGGATTTACCCCATTTCATAAATGAAAAGCAAATCCTTTGACATCTCTTAAATAGAAATGAGTTACCACTGAAGGTACCTACATTTTTTCCATACAAACAAAGGCATAGCTAGTCAATCCTCTAAGTGTTTACTGGCATTTTCTTGGAGGGCTAGGCTAAGCATAAAACATGACCAGACGATAATGAATAAGTATAATGTAACATTATGGTAGTTTTTACTGGAAAAAAATCTTAAAACTAACATAAAATTCTTATTTATTATATGTCTGCTATTAAGACCATGTTTGCTCTACAAATTGGTGTTGATAAGAGCATGTAATATAAAAGGAATCAAAACTGTGAGTATTTAGTTACTTATTTCTCTAAAATAATAAGGCCCAAAAATACCTAACTGCTGGGCTTGCTTCCCAACAGACACACATTAATACATGTGAAAAGCTAAAGCTGTGAATATGGAAATGTATTTTATGAGGAAGGAAGATAAAGTGTCTTATCTTACATTACTGAAGAGCCAAAAGCATCAAGACTTGAAAATGACCGTTCATAAGGGCTGCCATGATTTGATTTATGCTACTTTTAGTCAGATTTTGTGCTGCTGGATGAATGTGCTATTTGGACTGAAGACAAAACTGGAAAACCTTAGGTTCAAGTAGCTTGAAGGGAAGAGATGCACATTCCATCACAAAATCAGTAAATTCAAGCGGCATGACAGTTTCAAGGAAGGTCTTGTATGATTCTACAGGTGCAAAAGATGCTCAACCAAACCTCTGGACAGTGTGCACCTGTCCCAGACTGAGGATAACCTAAACTCCCTGAGGGCCTGCAATGCCATGGAACTCACAATGCAGAGGTGATTATCTACAGAGCTAAGGCCGAGGCAGCATGGCTAAGCACTTCCAATGTGCGTGCGTGTGTGTGTGTGTGTGTGTGTGTGTGTGTGTGTGTGTGTGTGTGTGTGTGTGTGTGTGTGTGTGTGTGTGTGTGTGCGTGCAATTGGTCAAAATCTTTGAGCCCCATGGCAAATCTGCCATAACGGACACCAAGTGTGTCTAATTATAGTTTCCACCTGCCCTCTGTTATATTTTGTGTATATGTGTGTGTTTCATTGTTGAACTACAACCTGGTGACACACCGTTGCAAATTTGTGGAAAAAAGGCACCATGTGAACTCTGTGCATTCCAAAATGTGGTGGTGTTAAAAAATTGCTTATATATCATGTCTCTAATGCATGTTTTTTTCCTAAACTACATACAAGGCGCAAGACACTCACATTATGTTTTCTTTTTACCAATACTTGATAAATGAAGACGGTCTTTGGCAGTGTTTCAAAGAAATGACGGGTAAAGGACAGGTACATTTGGACAGATGAGTCTCACTGGTGACAGCACAGTTGTTGTTCACAGCAGTCTACTGTACATGAGGCGATAGTATTGGCTGTCCCAGAGTAAATGGAGGTCCAGGCAGTAACACTCTGGGATACAGAAAAACCTGCTGTTTGTCTTCCTTGACAGACAAAGAAACCTTCAGGTTAGCATGAAAGAGATTTTCCCGAAGGCTACGGCTTTAGACTTATACACACTAATACACAGAGCGGAGGAAATCAGTCCCTTTGAAACATTGCAGCTGCTAAAGCATATTATCTAAAATTTCAGTATGGAAGTATACTGCAATAAGTAAGGTACTGTATTGTATCTTTACTACATTTATGCTGCTCAATGGTCCACCTCGAATTCAGCTTAAGTGTTGAGTGTTAAAAACCTTTTCTTAAATGTGTACTAAGGAATGTATCCATACAAAAATCTGCAACAACATTCAGTTAAGTGAGTATAATCAATGCCTAAGTAGAGTAAATCCAACACTTAAATCGCACTGGCAAAGAAATCATGCAGTAGTAACGGATTATCCCATTTGAAATGTATAAACCTCCATCAGAGAGCAACACGTTTAATGCATTAACTGTGATCTGGGAAATGGTTCGTGCTGCTATGTTTTACATTAGCTTGCTAACTCCCACACATCTGCACATACTGTATGTGTGCATGTGTGCCTAAGTGTCTGTGCATGTGTATGCACTGTATGGGCATGGGGTTTTGCAAATTCATAAGCCTAACATCAAAGTGAGATTTGCCTTCACTCAACTTCTATACATGAGATGAAAATATAACAGATTTCTTCTGGCTTTTGATTCACATTCCATCCGTCAAGCTGTCTACCCATACATCACTTCCAATGTTTCATTATGAGAGCATATTTCAACTATAAATTAATATGATAAAACTATTTAAAAAAATCTGATCAATGTCAACCAATCTGAATTCCATAAAATTCCTCAGTGTGATTTCACCACCTGGTATGACAAAACCAGAATGGCTTAAGGCTGATTCGAGAAAGCTGGCTGAACTCTAAGTCACATGGCCAAAAAAAACTACTCTCCCCCTTGCATACCAATGCAGATATGTCTCTGCATGTATCTTCTTAACTAAAGTGCAGAGAGGACAAATGTGTGGTTTGATGAATGACAGCGGATACAGAGTTACTGTCTCTCCTTCAGCGGGATGAAGCAGCTTCAACTTGATGAAACAATTTGTGAAAGCTTTTTTTTTGCTGTCATCATAGGCCAAAGGTGGCAGAAGCTTCCTGAGGCAAGCAGAGATAAAGATAAAGCTGAAAATAAAAGAGCCTTGGTTTTAGCTTGACATAAATGTGTTTCTGAGTTCATCCAAATTATTTTGAAAAGATTCAATGAAGTTAAAATGTGACCCACCCCTACAGAACTTACAATAAGACAAAGAATCTTGCCATGCTAGCAGCTCTGAGGCACAGAAGTGTTTTGAGGTAAATGCTAACATCAGGATACTAACATGCTGATATTTCACAGGTATAATGTTTACCATGTTCACCATCTTAGTTCAGCCTGTTAGCATGCTAACATTTGCTAATTAACACTAAACATAAAGAACAACAGAGGATGTTGGGAGTTAGAATTCCGTTAGTTTTGCAGGAATTTGGTCATAAACCTAAAGGGCAAATATTTGGCATGATGGTGGTGTACTATGTGCAATGTCTTTTATATGTGTGTTTTTATCTTTTTATTGGTTTTTATGTTGTTTTTATTTATTTTATTTACTGTTGCTGCACTGATTGCCACCACCGTAATTTCATTGTTTTCCTACAATGACAATAAAATATCTTAGGAGAAGTCAGGGGATTACCAAAGTTTTTGCAATTTATCCACTAGGGACCATAAATGCCTCTACAAAATTTCAGGGCGATAACTACTATTTTGAGAGATTTCCGTCTGGACCAAAGTGATGGACTTCCCAACTGATAAAAATACATTGCCATCCACATAGTCATGCTACAACTCCCAGATCATTCCGACAATATCTCAAGACATTCCTGCAATGTCTGTGATCATAAGCCTGAGTCAAATACTCAGACAAAATGCTCGCAATGATCCCACATAAAAAAACAACAACATGTGCACAAGACTGCATCCATCACTCACACCACAGTGGGATCACAAGCACTTTGTCCAGCCTCGTCAAGGAGAAATGTCTGTATTGTGTGTCTGAGACCTTTAGTTTATCACTGCCCCGAGAGGATTAAATAATTTTACAAAATAAAGTTTATTGTCACTGGCCCTGATTCTCCCTTTCTGTTCCCTATCTCCTTTTATCACACACACACACACACACACACACACACACACACACACACACACACACACACACACACACACACACATCACATGCCCTGCAAGCCTAACTGCACGTCAGCTATTTCTACATAATGGCATTTTCCACCTCACCACTTCACAGGATGGATTATCCCCATAGGGAAACTGGTAACAGTGAAAAAGCACACACACAGACACACACACACAGCTCATATCTACAATGCATGATAGTTGATGTCTTTGGTACAATGACATTAGATCTACAGGTAAAATACACACACAAGCAAATAAGAGCACAAACAGCATACTGTCTTAGGGCCCTATTTTAACGATCTGAAACGCAAGTATCAAACGTGAAACGCAAGTAGCTTTGTGGGCGGACCTCGGGCGCTGTTGCTATTATAACGGCGGGATAAATGACTCTTGCGCCCGACGCAAATCTAAAATGGGTTGGTCTGAAGTAGCTAGGTGTGGTTTGGGCGTAACGTGCAATAAACCAATCAGAGCGTCATCTCACATTCCCTTTAAGAGCAGGCGCGCTTGTTCCATGGTGGATTGCTATTATAACGGCGGAATTGCCTGGCGCACGCCAGCGGGAGCTGTCCAAGATGCGGCAAAGTAATAAATGCGCATCTTGGCCGGGTGGCGATGTTGCTGCGGCCTCTCGGGCGCATCTCCTCAAGTCTGGAGAGGATTGCTGCAGCCATGGAGCGTGGGCCTCCAAACGCACCACCTGCACGTGTTGTGCCCCTTCCTCCTCCCCCAACTCCATCTCCATCCACCCGCTCCACCAGGAGCGGATCGCGCATTGCCACTCCCGGAACAGAATCCGCCGGAGTGTCCAATCCCACCGTAGTTCAACATCTCCATCTCCTTAATTCCTCTAATATTTCCTCATTTATGTCATCGACACATCCATGATTCATGGAAATGTTGTGTAAAACACAACAAACCACAAAGAATTCTGCGACTTTTTGAGGATTACTGTAAAGTGCCTCCTGACCTATCCAAACACCTTATAAGCGCATTTTCAGTAATATTTTTCTTTGTAATTATTTATGATTTGCAAAAATGGGAACTGCATGCGTCCGTGTAGATGAGAGAAGCAAAATGTATGCGCGTTGTGCACACGCTACATTATGGCCAAGCATGCGCCCCTAAAATAGCATCTGAATAACGCGCTACTGACTTCAGACTAGCGCTACTGACTTTAGACCAGGTTTTTCCTGGTCAGTGGCGGAATTGTTTTCTGAAACTGCAAAATAGCACTAGGGAACGTTTGCGCCAGAACACGCCTCCTCTTTTCGCTGAACCGCCCCGGGAGCGCAAATACATTCCCTAATTTACCGACGTGCGTCTGTGGAGGGAAAAGTCTGCTGTGCGTCGGGTGCAAAATAGGAATGATACATGCGTCAGTGTACAAAGGCAATTGCACTGAGTGCAAGATAGTGCCCTTAATGTCACTTTGCATTTGCAGTCAACCCACACAAACAAGTCTGTGCATGGTAGGAAAACCTCCCGTATTCATTTCACATAGTTTCATCTCCTGACAACGCTCTTATAAACAACCTGGTATGATCTTATTATTCATGTTTACGTATGCACCAACAACCAATTCAAATTCCTTGTAAGTGTTATAATAATGCAATTAATCATTTTCTGATTCTGATCATGATGAATACACTAGAGCTGACATGACTGTAAATGCATATCTTGTTTTTATGCTCCTATTAAGTTTGGAGGTGTACAAATGTTGCATGCCAAAGACAAACACACAAATGCTCATGCCAAAGACAAACACACACATGCATGCATTCAGGACATCTGCACTGCATGGGCAGAGTGTGTATTTGTAAGTGCATGTTCTTAGAATGAGTGGAATGGCACATTAGCAGCAATTACTGTACCTTATCCCATAAAGGCAAGTCAGACAACAATAAAATGGGCAAACAACAAGCACTAATATCAGACGTAATACTGTTTAAGGGAAATTGTACTGTAAGAAGCAGCAGTAAAGGCTCAGAACCAAAAGTGTTGGCCTTAATCCAGACACTTAGGCTGTAAAAAGGGTGTCTGGGCAGTTAAGAATTCAAAACTACTCAGTAAAGCTCCATATTAAAGTGCAGTTAAAGTAATGCGTTTTGACTATGGCCCTAAAATGGGCCCACACAATTTCACTTACCAATGCAGACAAGTGAATCATTATTATCCTCCCAATCCAGGTGACTTCTTGGCGGTCGTCAGGGGAAAAATACTCCCTAAAATACACAAAAAGGTGTTATCCAAGTCAGGGGACAAAAAAAAAGTCTGGAATTGATATTGTATTCCTGCAGAGGCTGTTATCAGAGATAATCGACTGAATGTTACATGAGAATCAATGTGCGTTATCTGTGTGTTTGTGTGTCGGAGTGAAAGAGGAGGTGGGTGTGTTTGAATGTGTGTAAAAGTGAATGAATGACAGGGACTTTCTTTCCTGGGTTCTGCTGTAGTGCAGAAAAGTTTGGGAAGAGGGGTGGGGGTGAAGCTGCTGCAACCTGTTGGCTCATAGAGAGAGAGAGACAGAAAGGGAGAGGTGGGGGTTACTGATGAGCTTTGACCTACTACTGTTCTACAGTGCATGTATGTAGTGCATGGAGGCATAGACACAGACAGCTAAGCTTTCACCGCAGGGTAAAAGAATAAGCAGTTAAGTGAAACGATGTTAAGGACTTGGAGGTTAAGTCTACCATCACCCACATACTGTATATTGAATCTGGCTTGAGTAATGAATCTGAAAATCCACCAATAACTGCCTTGACATACTTGTAGACAGAAGGCAACCCTTAAACAACCTCTGCAAATAGTTGCGGTAATAATTTTCAAGATTTGACACCTTACCAATCTTTTACTGCTTGTTTAATTTGGCTGTTTCACATGGCAATACAATATGTAGTGATTCATTAAACCACATTTGCACACTACATTTACACAACATCGCCATTAATCCTAACACAAGATGTATGTAACGTCACATAGGCAAAATACCTGATGATAAAAGCACCAAACACAGCATGTTGGAGCATGTGTTCTTGTATTTTCTACATAACTCTATAGTCAAGGTTTGTATACTCACACACATATAACCAATCAAAATAGCTTATAGAGCAAACACCTTCTTAAAAAAGAAAGAAGAGGCAAGATGATAAATCTGTCGTGTTTTACAAGCTGCTCTCAGTTTGTGTGTCTCGCTGTGTTGAGGGGCATTGGGTCACTTTTAATGGTGGACCCTAGGAATGTGGTTACTAGTTTAATAGGGTTTAGCCAGGTGTCAGTCTTGACATCCTATAACTCAACACACACACACACACACACACACACACACACACACACACACACACACACACACACGCTCTATTAAGCTGGGAAAGCTGTGGGTTCTGGCAGAGATGCAGATTTAGATGGAGTAGAGATGTGAAGCATATGCAATGATGCTATTGGTAACACTCTAGAGCATCCATTCCCAACTCTCACGGGGATACAGAATGACAATGTCTTTATTTCAATTCACCTGTATACTGCGAATGCATTAGCACGACCAGATTCCAAACAAAAAACTTGTAGATAATGACTCGTGCTGTAGCTGCATCAGTTAAAAGACATAGATGTCACATCCGGCCCCTGTGCCTAGGTCATGTTTTTGTTTTTTCCCCTCACATTCAGTGTTTTATTTTGTATACTTCCTGTTTTAATTTGAAACTCATCATCTGTTTCTGTTGCAGGTCACTTGCCTTATTGTCTTTATCTGCCTTCCTGCCTTTGTGTGATTACCTGCCTCGCTCTAATGTCCTGTACCTGTGTGTAATTGTCTCCCCTCCTCCCTCAAGTATATACACTCCCTTTCCCTTTGTTCAGTGAAAAATATTTTGTGTATCCGCCCCATGATTCGGATCTACTCGAAAATGTAATGGGTTCTTCCTTGGCCCATGCCAACAGCCTTCCACCAAGTTATATGAAAATCGGGCCAATAGTTTTTCTGTAATCCTGCTGACAGACAGACAAACCAACAAACCAACAGACAAACAAACAAACGGACAAACCAAACCCAAAACACAACCTCCTTATAAATGTAAATGTATTTTACTAGACAACCAAAATGTCATCTTCTTCTTACAATGAGATATAGCAGGCTGATCGAACTTCAAAGCTATAGCATGTCTCAGTACTTCCCAGATGCCATGGCCACACATAGTGAAACTATTTCAATTCCTACAAAGGAGGTGTGTGTTTTAAATGTTTGTATGATGCTTTTTAAATGTTCCCTCTGCAGTCTTAGTGGAGGAAATTGTAAAACTGAGGGCTGCTTCTGCTTTCATAAGCATGCATATACTCTTAGCAAAGGAGCATTTTCATCAAGTGCACATAGGTTTTTTTTCTTATCTGTCCAATTTCATGTTCTAGTGACTTACTGTGAATGTTACATCGGTATGTCAAAGCGTTGTGTCAGTAGCAGTGCAGAGTAGGTCAAACTCACATGGTTGTTAATTCAAACTACATGTGGCTACAGTTTGAATGAATTTCAGAAGCCAATGACAGGCCTCCCTTCATGCATCCTTTTCTGCATTCATATTAAAGGAGTTTTCATCAATTCTTCTTAAGGGTGCTCCAGGAGTGCAGCACCAATCATATAAAAGGAGGAACTTCTACAGAGAAGATGATATACTGATGTATGGCAAAAGGTGGAACTGTATATTCTGGTTTGGCCTCAGGGCTGTCTGAGTTACGTGCTGCCCTGCTGCTGACCCTCAGCATATGTTAAGGAAGTTCAGTAGGGCACATCAATCAGGTACATTCTCACTAGACAGTCAAAGGTGAGTGTGTCTGTGCGTTTATCTCTCTGAGCAGTACAGCAGTGTTGGATACTGTAAATTGGGGCTCAGTGTGAAGGGAAGCTGCGAGTGTCAATACTGACAGCGTTTTAGGAGAACATAACCTTAACGCACCACATCAACATCTTACACCACTTTAGTCTTGATAGCTTCCCTGGCTCAATTACGTAATAGGTGAATACGCCTAGTTGTCTTTTAGCAGCAGGTGTGATTAGAAATAAAAGGTGTTTTGGACCTGTTGGGGTATTCAGACGGGGAATATTAACAAGCCTTGTCTGAGCTAATTGCACTCCTTCTCCACCTGGGCCTACATATCCCCTCCTTGTCACGAGAGGTGCCGGCACAAAAGTGAGCTTTGATTAAATTCATGCTGTAGTCTAACCAGAAAACAATCACGTGCATTGGGAGTCAAGAGTAAGAAGAAAAGAAAAAAAGAGGCAGCAAAAGCACAGTAAATTAGCAAAGCCATGAGGAGTTGAGCCGGAAGGGTGTGTGAGTTGGGTTATTATGGCTGAGTGGGAGAACTGGGAGTAAATATGTTAGGCAAAAGAATAAAAAACTGTTTGCACAGAGGGGTATGTACGTGCCAATATTTGTGTGTTTGTGTGTGTGTGTGTGTGTGTGTGTGTGTGTGTGTGTGTGTGTGTGTGTGTGTGTGTGTGTGTGTATGTGTGTGTGTGTGGTCGTCATTTATTTGGAATCCAATGGGCTGGGCAACTTTACTGACAGTCTAATAAAAATCTCACTCACATGCAGTAAATCCTTGGTCATACCATAGCTTCTTCTGAGTGGGAATGGAACTTTTCTCACCATCCTTTCCTTTCCTAAAATGCAGATAGGAAAAAAGAACTCTTTTATGTGACAGTTCCCTTTTCTTAAAAGCCATATCAATTCCATAACTACTGTGTTACTGGCGAGGCCACTGATGATGTACGAAATGGAGGTACAAGTGGGTATAATGACTAGAATTAATATTCTGTTTGGAAAATCCTTGGTCATTCACCATTCATGCCTCGTGGCAGCTTTTCAAGGAGCTTCTACTTTTTAATTTGATTAAATACAGATTGAATGCATTTCTGAAATCTTCATTTCTCCACCTCCTTTTTTTGCTCGACTGGTTCCATCACAGAGGTTATGAGAATCAAACATTGCTTTAGCCGCTGGTTATAAGGCACTCTGTTAATTGTGTTATTTCTCACATGGCACTTTAATTATGTAAAGTTGAGGCTTTCAGTTTGAAATTCAAAATTGATTAATTCTTTATACAGTGTTCCATATAATTGGCAGTATATATTATAGTAATATCAGTAGCTTGAGCTTAAACGGAGATAGTACAGTGTTTTTTTCTGAAATGTATTAGTAACTGAGCTGAACTTTGACCACCTACACTTTGAACATTTTACAATTAAACTTTTACAATCAGGACATGCCACCTGCTGCGGCAGTGTGAAATCAGCCTTGGATGCTTGTTTTCCCCATGCTGGTATTTCATTTTATTTTCGCTCCTGTCTCCTTTTAATGTAACTATTGATAGACTGACAGCATGATATGCATGATGCTTGTATCAGTTTCGGTTTAATGCTGTCAGTGTTGGCACATTTGTTGGAGTTTCACACCAGGAAGATGGGCAGTCTTTCTCTGGCCGCAGGCTAATGCAATTCTGACTCGCATCCATAAACCATACAAGCTGGGCAGAATGCCCACTGCTGCCAACTACAAAAAGATCTGCTCTGTGTCAAGCCTTTTAGCATTACAAACATACGTGCTAACACATGCACACACACCGCACGCACACACGCACACACACACACACACACACACACACACACACACACACACACACACACACACACACAGAAGAAAGAAAGACGTATATTCATATGGTGTATACAAACTCGGTGCTTGCTCTTGCAGACATTTTTTGTCATGATAAATTCATTTCACAAACCACGCGACTTCCCGTCTCCGACTGAGATACGAGCTGTCATGGCAACAGAAGAAAACAGCGGTTTCAGCATGAGGGCTGGTTTGTTGGGACAAGCTGCACCAGAGCAGAGAATTGAGATGCAGCCTCAAGTCTGGGCTGAAAGAATTAGTCATGAGCGTGTGTCCAATTACCACTCTGAAGCCAACAAAGGATATCAAAATAATGAACAAAACCAGTTCTTCACTGTGCTTAAGAAGACACAGTGTCACAGTAAATCCAATATTTAACACAAAGAGTCAGAGAGCTACAGATATACATGTATAAATGTGAGTCAATAACCTCACAGAAACAAAGATTCTTGGCCCACAATTGAGACTTCTTTCTTAACATAAAAATAAATGATACTGATTCTGTTTGCAAATTGAAGACCAGAGATTAAAATCGGTGTATGATTGACAATATCAGATTGTACGTTAATAAGCTATAGTACATAGTATCATGATTATACAGATTAAACTGAAATGTAAGGCTGCCATTATGTTAATTATAGACATACGATTATGATTAGAGGATTTAAAAAGCCATTCAGTAAGTTAAAATGCTGTAGATCGTGTAGCAACAGTTTATACACTGTCATGAATGTGCAGTAGCTCACAGAGATCATGTCTGTTGATAACAAAAGACAACCCTTGCATCTCAGAAGCGTGAGTGTGTGTCTGACCTGGAGAGATGCTTTACATGCCTGTGAGATTTTTAGGAACTAGACAACCCCTGAATGTCAAAGGGCAGCAGCTGTCCACAACTGCCCTTTGAATCTTTCAGAGACAGAGGGAGACAGGGAATGAGGTCAAAATAGGAGTTATGGCACTGAGCCACTTTTCATCAGGGGTAGGCATATGTTTCCGACCGTCATGACTATGTGTCTGTCACTCAGACAGAAAAAGTTTACAACTGATGGAAGCGCTGTAATCACCTTCACAGCTCAAAGCAGAGGAAGAATCTTCAAGAATCAAGTTGCATGAAGTCATCCCTCTCTGTCTGCATACTCCAACACTCACACAGGATTTGACTGAACTTGTTGAAGCAATGTCTAAAGACAATTTTAATTGTGCATATATGGTTAAGCTTTGCTTAAAGGTCCCATGGCATAAACATTTCACTTTATGAGTTTTTTTTAACATTAATATGAGTTCCCCTAGCCTGCTTATGGTCCCCCAGTGGCTAGAAATGGTGATAGGTGTAAAATGAGCCCTGGGTATCCTGCTTTGCCTTTGAGAAAATGAAAGCTCAGATCTGGAATCTTCCCTTTATGACATCATAAGGGGAAAGGTTACCTCCCCTTTCTCTGCTTTGCCTGCCCAGAGAATTTGGCACGCTCATGAGAAAGAGAGAGACATCATGGCTTGCAAACGAGTGAAGCATGGCAGTTGGTCAAGGCCACACCCCCACCCTCCACCTTGCCCCCCCCTCAATAGCATTTAAAGCTACAGACACAGAAATGGCACGTCCTAAGGAAAGCTCATTGTGGGACTGGCTCGTAGTGGCTGTAATTCTGCACCAAGGCTGAATTTCGGGAAAGAGACTTCAGATACAGTATTAGGGGACCACTAAGGTCTATATAAAAGCATCCAAAAAGCAGCATGTCATAGGACCTTTAAGGGGAAAAGAAAACCCTTCAATTGATGGCGCCATCATTCATTTATCCAAGTGTCGTTTTACATTATTCGTCAGCCAGGGTGCCTGCATGCTGCACTTCATTATACGGACTGCTACAGAGTCCTCTCACTTGGCATTCCAAACATTTGGCTGTAAAGCACAAACAACAGTGAGATCAAGCTAATTACATGTAAATCCAGGTGTTTCTGTGAACGGCTCCCGCTTGGAAAAAGCATGGGAATTTAGACTAAACTCTGCCAATTAAACTCAACCTATTTTAAGAGTACATGGGTAAGGTAGTACTGACAGTATGTTGAGGTGAATGCTTAACACAGGCAACCTCTGTACAACACTTCTGGCAGAAAATGATAGAAAACATTTTGTGGTAATTGTTGAATACCTGAATTTAGAATTTATATTCATGCTGATACAATATACATACATACATACATACATACAATTTTAGAAACATTGTTGCTGTTCTGTATATTCACATATTCTTGCCCAGCTAATCCAGACTGTTTGTACTGATCCTTTGTAAAAACACACTATTTATTAAAACCAAAGACAGTTCCGTTATTAAGGTTATTAAGATTGTGTTGAAGGAGTTTGCTGCACAACTTTTTATTCTGTGCTTTTTCTGCACTGCTAAACCTAATCCAGCTTTAGTGAACAGAGCAGAATTGGATTTAACTGAGTTCACAGAGCAGGACTGTGAAGGACAATAACAGAGTTTACTCAGGTACTCAGTATAGTCCCATTAGTACTGGAATAGAACCATTTTTTGATGAAAGTAGCCTGAAATGTAAATTTGGATAAAAGACATGTAAGTCAGTGCTCAGTACTTTCTGACTTACCTGCCCTGCGGCTCTCCATCCCAAGCACATTTGTTTCTACTGAAGACATATATTTTTGAGAACAGTTCATGAATACGTATATTCATTTAAAAAAAAGCTGAATAACTTCCTGGGCACTGTAGTTTTTACCAAACTTCGCTCAAACAAAAGGAATTTGTGCATTTGTTTCGGGACTATTTTCAACGGTGGATTAACATACATACAATACATACACACGTTTTCTTTGTGTTGGAATTTTAAACTCCGGTCGATTTATGAGGACTATGGTTAACTGCTCCTCAGATCTCTGCAGGGCAAATCCAGACAGCTAGCTAGACTACCGGTATCTGTCCAATCTGAGTTTTCTGTTGCACGAGCACGACTAAAATAACTTTTGAACGTACACATGTTCCACCAAAACAAGTTCTTTCCCAAGGCTATTTTGCAGCGGCACCTTGGCTCCGCTCGGCGCTTAGCACCACTCATGACAATTGTGATTGGTTTAAAGAAATGGCAGAGCACGTTTTTCTCCCATCCCGGAATGCTGTGTGGCCTTGCCAGACCCTCCTCCACTGCGTTGTGGAGGAAGGTCTGGCAATGCGAGACTAGCACGCTAGTAATACAGTATTTACAGAAGCAGGATGGTGTATGTGGTTTTAACTCAAAATAAACTTCAGTGCACTGCCCATGTTCATCGTAATGAAGGAGAGAAATAAGCTAGATCAGGCTTTGGCTACACAAGCAATACTTTTTAGTTCAATACTTTATTTGTTTAGGTCTTTTCATTGGATTTGTTGACAATAAGAAAAACAAAGACTTTCATCAGATACATTAATTGTAATGTACCTAATCTGTAGTTGAGCCATCATGGTGGGTTGTGTTTTTCATCTGATTATCAGAATATCCTGTTAATTCATGGGTTACAGTTTACCATGCATTCACCTGGTCCTGACTTTTACTCTAACCAGGATATGAGCTCATATCTGAGGACTCTGTGTACACTGTATATGTATAAATGCACTCCATCCATCAGTCAAGCAGTGAACTCAGTGGAATGTGTCTTCTTGTGTTATACAATATTGCACGTTGGCCACGGCTGAGAGATGACACACACAAACACACACACACACACACACACACACACACACACACACACACACACACACACAAGCAGAGACAAGTCTGCAGTATGTCTGCTAAGAACAGGTCACTGAAGCTCTGCGGCAGTACTCAATGGAATGGAAAATTGCCGGGGGGCGGACTGCAGCTATGAAAGCTGCTGCTTCATGTGCATTATACAAAAGTAAGTGTTTCGCATAAAAATTCATGAAAGTAGTTTTTTGTTGTTGCATATAAACATGACAACCAACAGAGACATGGAGAGGTAAATGTGGTTCAACGATGTAGAAAAAAAAAAGATAGCATAATTCCTAACATTATCTACGACCTGGCGTGTGTTTTCATTAACTGCACTAGGGTTTGCCATTTACTGACCTTCACAATGTTCAGATTTTATGGAAAACAAAATAAAGGTAAATACAAACATGTGCACACATGCCCTCTTTTATCCATCGACACAGTCTGATTCTGCATCAAACCCTGCTTACTGAACTCCACAAACCCTGGCTTACCAGGAGTAAATAGATCACAAATTCATTAGAGCTTGAGCATATGGTGGGGTGAAGGATTTCAAAGCAGGGACACCTGGGGGTTTTCACAACCGTCACATAACCTTTGTCCTCATAATCCACCTCCGTCTCTCATCCCTCGGCTATAATTGTCTCTTTTGACACTTCTCCCCCATCATGTGCCCTTTGAAATTTTCTCCTTTGGTCTAATTTAACATGCATGGCACAGTTGGGGGGGGAAAAGGATGCTAATTTGTTGTATAGTCAAAAGCTCTTCCTCCTTTTCGGTGATGCTATGAGAGGATATATTCAGTAGATCACTCGATTTCATGGGAAGTGGACTGCAGGTGAAACAAGGCGACAACTTTTGGGAAATGAAATGCTGGGAATAGAGGCAGTAAAAGCGGGAGATACAGTGACAGAAGAGGAGAAGGTAATGAGAATAGCATAGAGAGACTGGAGTGGCTTGAGGAAAATAGCTGAAAAGTAATGATTTCTGAAAGACAGCATGGAATACAACGATTCTAGACAGAGAGGAAAGGTGGCCATGAAAAGAAAGAAAAGAAAGAATGACCAAAAAATGTTTATTTATTGCTAACACATGGTGAATCTGTGGCATGGTCTAGCTATTCTGGCTATTACTGTATGGTTCAGCATTTCTCATGGGAGATGAAAGAATGGGAGACAGAGAGATGAGGTGATTGAGACTACATGTAGAGGAGGATGAGCAGCAGCAGATAACATCTGCCGAAAGAGAGAAAACACATGGAGATGGAAGAGAGGCAGAGAAAAAGGGTGAGACAGCCAGAGATATGATAGAATAGGAGAAAGAGAGAGATGGGAAAGGGTGGCGTTTGGCGGAGAGGAGATAAAAAGGTTTATGAAAACTGCTGTCATCACCCTTTGGAGAGCCAACGTCAAAACAAAGGTTAAAAGTATGATCAAAGGTCAAGACCCTTAAAAAAAATCAAAGGGGAGATCAAATAAGGGTACACAATCACACATCCACACACTTTCATGCACAGACTGTGAAATCCAACCTTACTAGAAATCCACAAACACAGCCAAACTATCTCCTTTTCCTTCCCCTCCTCAGCCCGGCTGTAGCTCTGCTCCCCTGACATTCCCTGGCTCCCAGGTGAGGTCAGCCCACCCTGGAGGGGGGCAGTATTTGTCTGGGCATGTCCACCTCCTCCTCCACCTACTGAGATCTCACTCTACCTGACCCACAGCCTGAGGGGACCAAGCAGTAGTGGCATGAGAGGGAGAAGGATAGATGCATATATGAGTGTGTGTGTGTGTGTGTGTGTGTGTGTGTGTGTGTGTGTGTGTGTGTGTGTGTGTGTGTGTGTGTGTGTGTGTGTGTGTGTGTGTGTGTGTGTGTGTGTGTGTGTGTGTGTGTGTGTGTGTGTGTTTTCTCCTTCCCTCTGTCAAGTAAAGTCTTCTTTCCATTTTGGACATTATTTCTGTGCCGGCTTGTCACTTCAAATGTTTGCAAGCATGCTAACAACATCTGAAACAAATCCGGTGTTACATCATTTTGTGGCTTAGTTTGTCTTCTTACATAAGAAACTTATGTTTGTTTCAACTGTAAGCCAATGTCCTTGATGTAATACAAGTAAGTCCAAAAAGCAGCATTTAACCTTTAACAAAAGTATCTCCCATGTTGACAAATACATTTGATATATAAGCCCAGAGATGTGCAGACTGGAAACAGGTGGAAACAGCTCCTGTTCTATCCAAAGATAATCACATCTGCCTCGCAGCATCTCTAAAGCTTACTAACTGACATGTTATATCTTGTTTGTTTAATCCAGTTGGACAGAGCCAGCTAGCTTATGCTCTCTGTTTACAGTCTATGCTAAGCTAAACTTATTGGCTGCTGGTCGTTGTTTCATTCAGTATTTACCATTCAGATGTGAGAGTGAGACTTACATCTAACCCTCAAGAAGAAGAATTAATAAAGTGAATGTGTATTTCCTAAAATGTCAAATTATTCCCTTAAGGCTAATGTATGTTTTGAGCAATACATATTAACTGCTACATGCTCTAAGTACACAATATATAGTCTATTTGTTTGCCAATTAAAGGCAAACACAACATGACCAATTACAGCATAAATACCATGTAAATGAATGAGTGCCAAGTATGTGTTTGCTCTGAGAGACATCCTGCCTCCTCTCTGTATATTGATAAATGGCAATTTACTTAGTATGCACTGTGTATTGATTATTGCAATTACACACTATTACAGTTCTATTATCCGCACTGACTGTCTTTAATTACACTAGAGAGCAAGAGAAAGAGTGAAGGAGGAGAGAGAGACAGTCAATGTGAGAGAGAGACACTACACAGATAGCTAGATGAAGCGAGACACTGCACCAAACTAATTAAAACAGAAACTTTTTGTTTCAGCAAGTTGACAGGGAATGAATCTGGCAGGGAATTAATCTGTCCGCAGGGAACACAGTGAGGAGCTACACACACACACAGACACAGACACACACAGACACACACAGACACACACACACACACAGGGAGGTGCAGTGCAGTGTGCCGTTGCCATAGTTACTGAGTGTGGCGCCACATCATGCGGCAGAGTTAATGCAGAGGTGTGTGTTGTGTGTGCGTCTTATTTAAGCTTTCATTATATTACCACCCTGACCTATTCCAACATCCTCTACACAAGCACAGAGAGAGAAAGGTTGCAGAGAATAATTCAGAGTGTTCCCTCCGAAATAGCTAAGTCTGGAGCTCTTACCCTTGAGGTGAAGCATCATTATGCTTATGGTGGATAATGACATAGTGTACTGAAAGAAAATATTTGGCAAGGAAAGATAAGCACTTCATGTCAAGCCCTAAAGAAAGTGTTCCTTTGGGTGGTTATATTATAAACGGAGACATATATAGCCCGATTAACTTTCTTACAGGGATAACTATGCCCCTTGTGCCTGTCTATGTACTGTAGACTGTGGTTAAAAGCATGCATGTGTGTGTTTGTAATGTGAGAGCTGAGATCAAATAATTACTTACATCCTTTATTTGCGTAAAAGTAGCACTTAAGCAATTACGTGAAAGTGCTGACATGTCATCAGCAAAATGTACCAACGTATTAAACAGACATCAGACATATCTTATTTTTTGCTTATTATAACTGATCATTTTAAAATGTTACAGCGGGAGCTGATTCTAACTGATCACATCTGGAACAACCTTCCGGAAAGCTGCAAGTCCGCCGCAACTCTCGCTTCTTTTAAATCAAGGCTGAAGACCTATTTTTTTTATGTTGCCTTTCTTTAATTTCTTATACTGCACTATTCATTTTATTCTCGTATTTTATCTGATTTTACTTTTGTTTTGTTTTTTTTATTTGCTTTTAATATTTTATGTAAAGCACTTCGAATTGCCCTGTTGCCGAAATGTGCTACAGAAATAAAATTGCCTTCCCTTGCCTTGCCTTAATTTGTTAAAGTTCTTAGTTACTGATAATATTGGTTACAGTTTACTTGAAGGTATCTACATAAGACTGACATGACACTGTCATGAACGTGTCATTAACATTATAAAAAAGTCATAAACATTTATGACATAACGCTTCTGTCAGTAAGTGTCATTCAGTTTTTGTCATGACAAGTTATGGTTAAGGTTAGGGTTAGGGTTCATGTGTCGTGTCGTGTCACTCATATGTAGATACCTTCAAGTAAAGTGTTACCATAATATTTCACTCTGAAATGTAGTAGCAGTGGCCGGGTTGGGTCAGTGGTAGAGCAGGCGCACATACTGTATACTGAGAGGTTTATGCCTCGATGCAGAGGTCCAGGGTTCCGACCTGTGACGATCTCCTGCATGTTTTCCCCCTCTCTCTCCCCTTTTTCACCTAGCTGTCCTGTAAAAAAAAAATGAAAGACAGAAAAGCCCCAAAAATTATCTTGAAATGTAGTAGCAGAAATAGAAATAGACTTGAAGAATAAAGTAGCATCAAAAAGAAAAATTCAAGTAAAGTACAAGCACCTTGAAACTGTACTTAAGTTTAATATATTGAGTAAATGTACTTTAGAAACACTCTGAGAGTTAGTTAGAGAGTAGTTAGAGAGAAAGAATGAAATAGAGGGAAGAAGTTCAAACCCTGCACATGAAGGTCAGTGCTTCAGTAAGTCATCCATGCTGCTCCAACATACTTCCAGCAAATATCCAGTAATCAAAACAGAAAGTTCAGCACAAATCCAAAAACCTGTCCTTAACCTTACCAATATGTCTGTTTAAGGAACCGTCAAAACATCATCTGCACAAAAATAATTACTAATGCAAGCTTACAAATAATACCAGTTCTCAATTTTGAGTGCTGCTGATCCACTATCTGTTCTTTAAACCATCTGTGCTTTCCACACAGAGAATACAGGTATATTAAATGAAGACACAAAGGCAGCCAAAGACTTGTTGTGAGCACCGGGGACCATGTAGGAAGGACGTGTATGTTTGAGCTTGAAATGAGTAGGCGTGTCCCCGCTCCTCCCTAACACTGTGCACTCTACATGTGCGAAGGTTTGTTACCAGATTTACAGCTGCGCCTGTAACATATTATTGTACTCTCACAGACTATTTTCCAAGTCCATTCTCAGCCTCATAACCCTCCCTCTCTCCTCCCACCTTTTTAAAAGGAAAACCCACAGTAAGGGGAACTAGCAGTTAACTACTGGACCTGTAACAAATCACTGTCACTGTAAAGCAAGGGTATAACTGAAAGTTTGAAATACTGTGGCAGCTCAAAAGAGTGCAGAAACTCACGGTAGTAAGGATCCTCGTCAAATTGGGCAGAGAATGGAGAAAGTCTGTTTGACTTGCACTATATTTAAACAGAGTCCCTGTGAGTGTAACACAGTTAAGGCCCACCATTGACAAATTCTAATTGGTTTTAAAAAATTCAAACAACCCGGATTGTTTTTTCAACTATCTCAGAACGACAGCATCAGCCAGAGCTGTATCCTGTGTGGGCACAGTGAAATGGAGTATGGATATAGCTCTGGCAACGTAAAAGTATTGTTTTATTAAACTGAAGGTGACTGCTGACTGAATACATCAGCTGTCTAAAGACCATTTCTTACAGTGCAAACTAGTAACATTTCAGGAAATTATTTCTATCTTCAAAAGTCTACTTTGAAATGTGTATGTAAACAGTTAACATACAGCAATAGTTTATTATAGCACCATATACAGTTTAGTATAGTATAGTTTTAAAATCATACACTATGATGATGCATGTTTTAGACATATATTTTCTTGATGGGGATTAAACCTCCGAGTCTTGCAGTGTTCCCATCCCCATCCTCTACTGATTCACACAGGGATATTTACTACTCAAGACCATAGTACAGTTTTAGAAACAAGGGTGATATCTGCTCAGTCAGTCAAACTGATGTAGTTGTTTACGATTTCTGTTATTTCTCACCATTTCTGTTATTTTGTACAACATCCTCTTTAGATTGAAAATATGGATTAATGCTCTTTCCTTCTGTAGCTTAAGTCTTACAAATGTCATACAAATGTATTCATAACATCAGGCACTTCAGCTTTGTGAAAATTGATAACGTGCTTCTGCATATCTCTCCCATAACAACTCTTTCCTGCATACATAAATCTTAGATTCAGGCAAGTTTTTGTTTCTCACAGAAGATGTGCTCTCCTTTTCTCTTTGGTGAAATGTGTTCCTGTCTTGAGGAGTTATGTTTAAATGAAAGTGTGTGTGACATGTTTATTTTTCAGCAGCTGGTGAAGTGAGTCAAGACGAGGAGACAGTGTGGTGCACTATACACGCATACTGTAAACTTTCTTTATGGACAATATTTTTGCGATGGTTTATGATGCATAGAAACCAGCAGACAGAAATACAGCTGTTACTATTACAGATAACTTAACTGCAGGTTTCATGCAAGAGTTACATCACTATTATCATTTTTAACCATTAGATTTACTATATAGGTTTTTTTTAAACATTTGTGAACAAGCAGGCTGGAGTAGCTGCTGTAGTCATGCAAACTAACACTGCAAACAGGTCAGCACAAAGAGAAAGACAGACAGTAACAGATGCGTGAAAAATAGATTGACAAGCAGAGACAAAGGCATGCATTAAGTGTAGATCATCAGAGGGTAAATATAATTACACAGCCACAATGACAAGAAGGAAAATTCCAGTTACTCATCATCTCATCTCTACCTAATGTTATACTTACTATACTCTGTAAACAGGCTTTAGCAAACCTTTATCATGCACATAGCTGTATCCAGTGTTATGTTAAAGCAAACGAAGACAACATGTTAGTCCATGATAAACGATAGTAAGGGTTGCACATTGCAGAGTAAGTAGGTTAGAACCCAGGGGCCCTAAAGACACTGTCTGGTTTCAAACTGCCAAAGAATTATGACAACATCTGCTGCCTGAGAGGAAGACAGACAGTGATGGATGGCCAGGTGTGTTTTGCTTGTGTGCGGAATCTCTGAATACACATGCACACCGCATGTGCACATTCACGTGCACCTACAAGCATACTGGATGAGGCATCGGGTAAATAAGCAATGCATACATCTGTGACAGTTGACAATTTTGAATTTACAATAAATCAAAAATGAACACTGCAAAATGCACAAACACACAGGTATGTATGGCTGTGTGCAAAAAAACACACACACACACACACACACACACACACACACACACACACACACACACACACACACACAGACAGACAAAAACACACTAAGTTGTTTGTGATGGTTCACTGTTTAATACCTGTCAACAACTTCCATATAAATGCATTTCCAGTTGAATAAATAATCCCATCAGAAGAGATAAAGATTAATGATGTATTTATCATCCAATGACAAGAGCTCCATGCTGCATATTAAATATCAGTCTCTATAATGTCAATTGGTACTCCTCTTTGATGAGATTACTGAACAGTAGGAAATATAATGCCACTTCACTGTCAGGAAAATGAATGCTCCATTCATAAAACATGACGTGTACCAACAAGTTGAACAGATACCTCCTTTAGTCAAGAATTTTAACATTTTAATATTAAAACACAAAAAGAGCTATTTTCTTTAACACGCTACTATATTTATAATGACTGAAAGACGTGCTACTCAAGCTGTGAATGAGCTTTAATCATAATATATGTCAACACTTTATACCTTTAGGCCAGTAACATAGTAATTCTACAAAGATAAAAAGCCCAACTTTGCAAGTGTTTGGCGCCCTGTGTATCACATCACAGTGTGTGTAGTTTGAAGATAGCAACAAGCGTGTGGTTTTTGTCTGGGAATATTTTGATTTTATTTTTTTATTTCACAGGCCAAGCTTATATTTTAAGTTATTTTAATACATTTACTGATTGACTGACTTTATCTAATTTTCTAAGCTATGTGAAGCTATCCCTCCCGGTCTACATTTCCTCCCGCATCAACTGCTGTGTTTGGGCTGGGTCTGGGTGAAGGAGCCGGGCTGGGCGATGCAGGGGTCTTGCGCCCAGCGGGGATCGGTGGCAGGATGGGCTTGATGTCGGATCCCGGACGTCTATCAGAGGAGGGAGACACGGCCACAGCTAGCTGATCCGTGCTTGGACAGTGGGCTTCAGATGTTTGGCCTGATGCCATGAAGTATGAAATGAGAATATTTTATTTGATACAAGCACAGATATGGAAACACATCAACACATTTTTAGAACTTAACACAGCCAGCTATCTTATCATATAATCAGATGTTTTGGTGACTGACAGTAAAGACTAAACTATAAAATGAATGACAAGTGAAAAAAAAAAAAGATATATAATAACATATAATAGTATAGTTAGTATATATATATATATATATATGAAAATATAGTTTGCATAGTTTGGAAAAGTGTTCAAACCTAAAGCAATAATTAGTATTAAACTAATTATTTGTTAAACTGTTTTTTCACCTGGCCTCTAGCCACTTATAAAATCTCTCCTCTCTTTGCTATCTACGTATAACAACACAGAAATAGCCTACAATGATAAAAAACAAAAAAAACAATAATAACCTTTCAGTGCTTCCAAAGTGTGTCCCTGCACAGACATATCAAGTGGCTCCACTGAACCAGACAAGCCCGTGGCTGAACTGGGCACAGTCAACGCTGAACTGGCGCGAGACTCATCCGAGTTGCTTGTAAAAGGAGTAAAAGACAAACCACAGAGGGTGAGGGAAAAAGAAACAGACAAGGAGAGAAAAGGTAGAAGGAAGTGCATGTAGTGAGAAAGGTGTGATGTGTGCAGTGAAACAAAAATTAACTTGTGAAAGGTACCAATGACAAAGTAAGAAAAACACAATAAATATAGTGAGAAGCTTCTGCTAAAAGAAAATTTAGCAGAATGTGCTTTTGGAAGTTTTACCATCATGCCTGGAACACCAGGGGCCACCAGAACTAGAGACATTGACAGTATGTTTGACCACATGCTACACTATCCATGTCCATGAGACATTCATTTGGGGATTTGTACTCAATAAACAAACAGGTACAGATTTTTCTTATTGAATTTACGCATAAAGATGCAAGATGCATACACACGCAAGCACACATACACAAAACTGCACGAAAAAAATCCTATCACAGAAATACAAAAGGATCTTCTGTTACTGTATGTGAGGACACACAAGTAAAGACACGTCCCTATTAAGAGAGTTGCTAACAAGTACACAGATGTCTGGAATCCTCTATAGAAATACTGAAGGGCTGAGTAATGCTAACAGTACATACTGGGGGCATGTATCGCTTCGACCGCGTTGACAGAGCTTGTAGATTTTTAACAAGTTTGGTGAAACTCGCCTTCTGAGAACATGAACCCGAAGGGGAACAAAATAATTTTGAACGAACACATACTGTGTTACATAGTCTGTATGTATCTCATATACTGTATATTTTTTTTCTCGAAAGGAATTAAATAAATTGATGCTAATTTGTACAGGTGAGAAAAACACATAACCACACATACTATGTCAATATTTGATTAAATCTATGTTTGTGCAGTACGCCTGTTTATTAAGTGTACACACAATGGGGCCAAAAAGCTGTAAAAGCTATAAACGCTTGAGTGACTGTATATACTGTATGTGTAAGCAAGTGTGTGTCTGGGAATGTGTGTTCAGATTTTTCCCCACATGGCTTGTACCAGTAGAATGAGCTCTATAAAAGTGAACATATGTTGTAAAAACAGGCCTATAGGGAGTAAAGAATACTACTACAAAAGCTCATTGTTTTTATGAAACCACAAGACTTCCTCTGGCTTCTCTCACCTCATCTTAAATCAAAATGCTATTATTATGAGTTTAGAAACCATAAAGAGTCAAACTTTGAAGTCTGTATATAAATCTGTTATGCTCATAAAGTAACATCTGGCCTTACTTGTGACTTTTGTCTGCATTGGTAGAGTGTGAGCACTTGTAAGTGTAATGCATTTGTGTGTGTTCTTACCTGTTGTCCTCACTTAAATGGGTATTAGGCTTCTGCAGTGATGATGCTGCTGTTTGAGCAGGGCTGAGGTAAACAAAAAAGAGGTAAATAAGACTAAACTGAATAACTCTTCTTCATAAGTATAAAGCATAAGGAAAAGCAATTTCACATTCAGATTTTTCCATTCAAAATTGGTGGCGTCATAACAACATAATAAGTGGTGACAGGTATATTTTAGGACAACTGAGAGGAGAGTGCCACTACACAAGCCCATCGTTTTAACAAACACTCAGATTCAAATAATGTGGCCACCTGCCACTTCACCTCCAAGGTCAAACAATAACCCAAAACAAACCATCAAAACCCAATAAGGACAAGTGCACAAATTAAACCAATTTGGCCGAGCTGAAAGTGGCCACTTAAAATGAAGCATTGGTGTGAGGTGGAGTGCATGCTACGTATAACGAACCTTTTGAAGAGCTGGCTGTAGACCCCTGGACTCTTCCCCACTACTGCCTCTCTCACCAGCTGCTCACGCCTCCTGATGGAAGCTAGCTCCTGCAGAGGAGAAAGGCGGAAATAAGAGGAGTAGTTGAGAAGAAGTGGGAAGGTGAGAGGAAGAGGAGACAAATGGGAACTGCAGGTGAGAAACAGGCGTTTAAGTGGAGGATGATTAAAAGGGGAAAGGAGAAGGGGGAAAAGGGGGAGGAAAGTGGGACCGGGAATGATGATGTATGGCAGCGAGGAATAGAAAATGAGCGAGCATCCTGTCCGAAAAATTGAGGATTATTTCCCATACATTTATGTTACATTCTAGATGTCTATTTAACATTCACTTACAGTCTTCATTATCAATAAATTTTTCATCAGACATCTTGTAACTCACAGCGGGGCTCTTCTGAGGGCTGAGCTCTGCATGGATCTTGGTGAAATAGTTTCTGTAGGACGGATCTGAGGGGTCAAGAGCTGTGGCAGAGTGTGATGCCAGTGTGCCGGATCCTGACCTCGACAGGGGTGGTGACGCTGGCTTCTCCTCTGGATCGTTTCCTAAGAGAGATGAGACAGATAATTCAATACTGTGTAATACTGTATATGTGGTTACAGCATACGTAACTACATGAGGTACATGATGCATATACTGTGCATGCATGCATTTACATAAACAGAGAATACACTACTGTATGTAGAGCATGAAAACAGATTTACATTTTCCTGTTTAGACAAATCTAGCCAAATCTAATTTATGGCCGAGTTGAAGGGGGCGCTCCAGCGATCTAGTATTGCACTTCCATAAAGTTGAGGGTCAGATTAAAAAAGAATGGTAAAAATGTATGCAATGTAATTTATGCTTATATTTTTTGTTCCTAGCATGGGTCAAATTCCAAAAGTGCAACATTTCCGACTTGTTACTGCAACAACTTGTCAACTTGACTGCACTTTACACATAGTGTTTTGCATCAAACAATTAGGGCCCTGACGCTTTGAGTCTGCTAATGATGATCTTAACAAACAAACAAACACATACACACCAGTGGAGGTGTTGTCAAGGGATCCTCTGTTGTTGTTTTCTCCTTCTTCCTCTAGCAACAGGTACTCCTTAACTACATGCCTCAGTGTCTGATAGGCTTCTTCCCAGTCATCTGCTCACACACCCAAGTGCACGCACACACACACACACACACACACACACACACACACACACACACACACACACACACACACACACACACACACACAATCTGGTTGAGAACAGAGCCAATGCATCTCCCATCAAACAGTAATGAATCAAAGATATGGGGATGATGACCTTAGTGTAATGAGGCGCTAGCTAGCAGTGCATAAAAGTGATGAGGTTCTGCGCTCCCTGTATGTTCATCTCATTAAGAAACCAGCTAACATGTCTGAGTGCTTTCATGAGGGAATGATAAACACAGCTATTCTGTGGCTACGTGCCCTTCATACATGTGGTAATTGGACTGAAAGTGTCATATATGGATTTTAGTGCATTGTGTTAAATTTATCTAAGACTTGGACTGCTCTAAGCCAGGGTAAGGCCGGGCATATATATATATATATATATATATATATATATATATATATATATATATATATATATATATATTTAGCTCTGTGAGGCACTACAATGACAAACTGCCAATCACAGTGTGATCACAGCAAGGACAACACTATTACTAACATAATATCTAAAAGTTAAAGAACATTTCTCCCCAGGGAATCAATTAAGTGTTTTCCTAGTTTACATTTTTATTTTGTTATAAATGATTTGTGAATATTTATAATAAACACTTTGTACTACAATTAAATATCCATTAACTAAATAGTAAAATGGATCTAATTAGCCATTAGAGGATATACAATTACTGTTACACGTTACTCAAGTACAGCATCAAACAACATGAATAAATACTTTCCATGTCACAATAAAAAAAATACTTGAATGAAAAAATGCTTCCTTGCCGTACCACAGGGAATAACATTATCGAAGAATCCAAGTCGTTGCCTGTTGGTATTGGCGTATAGCTCTATACGTGACTTTGTCATGTCGAGCTGTGCTGGGGTATAGAGGCCGTGGCTTTTCAGGTGGCCCATGTACTTCTCCACCTGGATGGGGATGAGCAGGATGTATCGAGGCTCAAAGTAGGTGTTCTTCAGACTGAACACACCCTGCGAGGATAGACAAACAGTTTGCAGTTCTGTTCCAATGAGAGTTTGATATTCTCTTTATTGCAACTTTGAATTGTATTGATTTAACATGTTGTCACATTTATTGCAAAATGATAACTGCACATTTTAAAAGGATCCTATGATGCTGGTAGATTCTCAATATCTACTGTCTGTTAACCTACTGGCTTTATTGACCACATATGGTATTAGCCTGCTTGATGTACTCTCAGATAAGAAGTTTCCATACACACCTCTAGCTCCATATGCACACAGCAGGCTAGTCCTTCTCTGGCTACATCCTCTATGGCATCTCTGGTCAGACCGTAGCTGTGACCCCCGTACTCCATGGTCTGGATAAACTTACCCTACAAGAGAATTTCAGTTATGAGGGGAAAGAATGAGTGACCATTTTAGTGCACTACTTTATTGCCCCATTATTCATCATGGTTACCACAGTTATGAGCTTAATTTATCTCCTAAATTGGACATACTAGTTGACATATATACACCACCCCAGCATGTTCTGTCAGGTTTAACAAGCTAAAGTCATTTGCTCACCTGTGAACTGAACTTTTGACCTGGTGATCAGGGCAAAAAATATCTCTCTTTGTTACTTCTCAAACATGCCCCCTGACCTTTTGTCTGCCAGCTTTTTAGGGCAGTTGTATTTGAAGAGCATGGTCTATAACAGTGGTTCCCAACATTTTTCCTTGGTTCCCCCCCCTCCTACTTATGTCTAAGAAAAGCTGGACCCCCCCGGAAACCGAAGTTGAGGTAATTCTCGAGATAGAGCCTTACTTTCTTTTTTGATACAGAGCAGTTATCAGCACTTTTACGTTTCTCCACCATGTTTCATTCATAAAATAGTGATGCCGTGGAGGAAAAACGAGGATGATAGCAGCTAGCAGCTGACCTGATGACAGCAAGGGTCACAGGTTAAGAGGTCCCGGAGGTTTGGCCTACTAAGTAGCCTGCCTACAATTTTAAGCGAGAACAAAATACATAGTTTTTATACCGACTTTTGTATACATTATATATTCTAGTGTATTATCATAATTTGTTTAACATGTGCAAATATATATTTTTTTTACCTCAACCTCAAACCAGATAAAGACTTGCGCACCCCCTGTGATCTTTGCTGCCCCCCTGAGGGGTCCCCGGACCCCAGGTTGGGAACCACTGGTCTATAACACTAAAATCACTCAGACAAGTAATTCTTGTTCTTCGGTTTGTGGTAACAAAAGTGAATTCAGACATATAACTATTTGTTATGATTCCCAAGAAAAAGTTATCTTGTATAAATTACATTACTGTAATTTAGTAGCAGTTAGTGCAAATGTAATTTTTGTGTATTGTTTTTTTAGGTGGTGATTTGCATCTCTATTTTGACTGGTTTGTTCCATTTAAAATTGCAGCAATTAGAGAACACAGACTTTTAAAAAGCAACGTTAAAACTGACCTTTCAATTAAATGGCCACATGTGGAGCCAGAAGCAGGAAACTGTATGCCAACAAGAGACTGGTAATCTAACTTGGCTTTATTTTGTTAAGTTTTACACCGATTAAAAAAATTTCTCAACTCTGTCCTCACTTCCTTTTAGAACTGCATAAAGTATGACAGACGGTATAATAATGAAGAGAAAACTCTTTAACTGTCTCACTACGATTTAATTTAGTTACTTTTAACTGATAATTTGCATAAGATACACTGTGTCTCCTCAAGATACTAATTCAAACAGGAATTAAAGCGCCCTCAAACATATTTTCTCGTTTACAAGTCTGATGCTACTTAGACAAAAAAGCACAGCAGGTGCTCCTTGTGTTTACATCACAGTAAGGAGTATAATAAGTACCAAGGACTGCTGATTGGGGTTAATTTTGAAGGACCACAATAAGTGGGTTCAAGAGGTCATGATTGCATAGTTACTGAGAAGCACGAATGTGAAGGGAAAAGGAGTGAAGAGGAAGATGGCAGATGACACATGAAAGGTGAGAGCATGAAGAGTTAGAAAGCGGGGACAGAACAGCGATAAACCAAGTAGCTGGCAACAGAAGAATGAAGGGTAAAAGGAGAAGAATGGACAAATCAACTGCAGGGCAGGATGGGGGAGGAGGGACAGATTGTGAAGTTAACCTGATCCACTTCCTCGGTTGGAGTACACAAAAGAATCAATTCCAGTATCAAAGGCATGACTGTGTAAATCATTACGTGACCCAGACCTCTATCCATCATCCCCCACAACTCTTACATAACAGGCACCTTGACAAGAGGGACAAGATGGAAAACCAATGTGTCCAAGACATCTGACCTCAGCACCTATGTTTCTGACTTAAGGAAAAAAGTTGGTGAAATGAATGAGATCCAGTAGCTGTTGATTAACAAAAATAGAAACTGATCATGTAAATAAAAGCAGACCCTGGCAGTTGTTGACCCAAAGAAAACAGTGTATTTTATGGAATTTTGACCAGTGTCTGCATAGTGATGGTATTATTAGCTCTCTGTGTCCTTGTCAGTTGTCTCATAACTTGCACTGCAAATGTTGAAGGAGATGCTGTGATAAGTCATCCTTGAGAAAATTTAACTAATTGGCTATTAGTTAAATGTTTAACACCTTATCAAAAAAGTTCAATTTAAATAAATGTATCTTTGTTAATTAAAATTACAGTTAAAGTAAAATCAATCCATTCTAATAAAAAAAACAATTATCTCAATTACTCATTATGGCCAGTGAGTGAATTCAATTTGAAACTTGCTGAGGGAGTTATGTGAATCAAGCAAAAAAAAAAAGCTTTTCAAAATCCAGAGTACATTTATTTTACATGTGGTAAATATTAATTTGTTGCATGATTTAAGACACTGAGGGGTAGATTTATCAAGCCTTTTGCGCCTGTTTCCAGGCGCTAATTGGTCGCAAAGACGGACGTAACCTATGCGGGCTATTTACAAACAGGGCGCACTTGGGTAAAATCGCAGATTGTCTGCCACATGAGCGAGAAGAGACAAGTTGCGCTTTCAATATGCGTTTGTGGGAGGGTCGTGGGGAAAGTGGGAGTTCCACCCAAAAAGGTGGGAGGATAAGTGCAAAGTGCACCTAATTATATATTCCGTGGTATTTACAAAGACTGTCAGTAAGAACGCGCCTCTATTCTGCGGGGGAAATTCTCCGCCTCTTAAAAGCAGGTCTAAACCAGCCGCAATCGAGTTTCCTCGTAGACAGGGACGGACTGGGGCTAAAAGACAGCCCTGGACTTTCTCCCAAATAGGCCCATCATCCGGCCATTTGCCCGTGGCCGTCCACGACAGATACTAGCCAGGATGTCCTGATACTATGCCACAATACTGTAGCCTATCAGACAAGGTATTCACAGCAAGTAACATCTCAAAACCAATGATGATATATGGGGATGTGTTTATTAATAAAGCCTCAGTCTTCAAATAAAAACTAAAAATGTACAATGCCATTACATCTGCATTGAAAATAAAATACAAACAATGAAATGTCACTGGCTACAGAAACCCCAAATTACACAAACTTGTAATTATAAAACAGTACAGAGTATTACTGACAACACCTTCGAGATAAAATAGGCTACTTGCTGTACCTGAACATGGGGATTAGATTTATTGTAGGCCTATACCAAAACTACACTAAGAGTGTTAGTTACTATATATTATAACTATTCAAATATAAATGTATATAACATGTGTTGCTTTGTGTTCAATTAGCATTAAATAACCTATTTAATATTTTCTCAATGTCATATTACACTTTTGATCAATTTTGATCAAATTAGGCCCAGGGAGTGCAAACAGGCAGCGCAAACTGCGCTAGTGTTAGTAAATTAGGCCCAGGGAGCGCAAACAGGCAGCGCAAACTGCGCTAGTGTTAGTAAATTAGGCCCAATTTACCCCCTGGGCCTAATTTACTAACACTAGCGCAGTTTGCGCTGCGTCTGTTTATGCGAGTTCGGTAATAGCGCACGCTATGCTTCCACAGTTTGCGTAGTATTTATCAACCCTGACACCCATCAGGCAATCAGCGTCTTTCTCCGCCCACTAGACCGTAAATTGTGCTGTAGCAAAGCGGTACTTGTGCTATGATATGGCTGAGTGCAGACTGCGATATTCCCACTGCTTATGCTATGAAATGATCCTGATGCCAATAATTGTAATGTAGCGAGGAATTTAACAACTGCTGGAATGGGATGTGAACGCTGAGGGGAGATTCAATGTCATCTTTGACAGTAACTCTAATATTGCATGGCTGCTTGATCTGTAACGCTAAATGATGTTGTGTTCACTGACAAAGTGTGATTCTTGTATTAAATATATTTTCAGCCTCGCCTATGTCTTCGTCTTGCTCAAATTACTGTTGCCATTTCACCAGCGGCATAAAGGTCTACGAGGAAACTCGATTGCGGCTGGTTTACACCTGCTTTTAAGAGGCGGAGAATATCCCCCGCAAAATAGAGGCGCGCTCTTACTGACAGTCTTTGTAAATACCACGGAATATATAATTAGGTGCACTTTGCGCTTATCCTCCCACCTTTTGGGTGAACTCCCACTTTCCCCATGACCCTCCCACGAACGCATATTGAAAGCGCAACTTGTCTCTTCTCGCTTATGTGGCAGACAATCTGCGATTTTACCCAAGTGCGCCCTGTTTATAAATAGCCCGCATCGGTTACGTCCGTCTTTGCGACCAATTAGCGCCTGGAAACAGGCGCAAACGGCTTGATAAATCTAGCCCTGAGTGCACAAGATTAATGTGAGTGCTGAAAACCCTTGAAATATCAAGGGCCGTGATGTACAAAAACACGCACCATGTGAATCATGTTCTGAAAATCTTCCTCATTGACGAAATGGTAATCAACTCCATGCACCTCTCTGGAGTAGGGCCCCCTAGTGGTGTGAGAGATTCTGTGAACACACACACACACACACACACACACACACACACACACACACACACACACACACACACACACACACACACACACACACACACACTTCATGTAGCATATATAGCCATATAATTTATGAGGACTTAGTATGTGAAAAATGTGAAAAAATAGACCTGCCACCAATAAAGAGGACCAGTAGGGGGGCTACTTCAGAATATCTGACCTATTCTTTAATATGTATTCAGGAGCAAATGCTTCCTTTTTTTTCTGTTGGTAATATGTATTTACAAATGTATTTATATTAACACCAACGGGTTGCTAAAACTAAGTGAGTCCCACTGAGAATCACCACCCCAATTTGCAGATCTGTGTGGCTTATAGCTCATTGCTTTGGTTCACCAAACTCCACCGTGTAGTTCACATGTGTCAAACTCAAGGCCCGAGGGCCAAATCCGGCCCCTCGCAGGCTTTGATCGGCCCGCATTTCAATTTAGGTTCACAATAAATTTGGGCCCACCTAGTTTTTGTCGCTTTTCCCAAAGTTTTTGGTGCTTTTTTTGACATTGTTTCCACTTTTTTCAACGTACTTGTCGCTGGCTGGCGGGGGCTTTGTGAGGCCCAAAATGTAAGTGAGAAGACTACAGTATATGAGACATGCAAAAATACAGTCAAAATATTTGGCTTTTTCTCTTAAATAAAAGCATGTCAATAAACTCTACATGTCTGGCCCTTGATGTGATTCTCATTTTCCAGTCTGGCCCTCTGGGAAACTGAGTTTGACACCTCTGGTGTAGTTCATGTCATGAGCAGCTGTTTGACTTCCACGGCAGTAAGTACAAGATACAAAAGAGAAAACAGATCTAAATAATTGTTTTACTTGTCACACCACTAATGCTATATTACCAACAGTATCTTCAGATTAAATTTATTTTTGAAAGCTTTACTGTCCCCATTAACAAAACTTGTTTTACATATTAAACATTAAATAACAGTTAAAGGGGATACATTATTTTAACATTCAACGATTATATAATGTGCATTTTTCAGTTTAATCTACTGAATTTGGTTATTTATTTAAGTGCCAGCTCTGAATAAGGACTCTGCATGCGACCATCACGTGTGGGTATGTGTACAGAAGGTTTAAGACTGACCCATAAGCAAAGTAGTCGCTCAACTCCTGACACAGCCTGTGAGCCAGCTCCCTCTTCCCACAGCCTTGTGGACCGGTCAGAACCAGCATAGGATATGGAGAGTCTGCACTGGGCATAGTACTGCTTGGAGACACACACACACACACACACACACACACACACACACACACACACACACACACACACACACACACACACACACACACAACAAAAACACACACCACACACACCACACACGGTTTCTGACACAGGCTTTACAAGTACAATCTCTCTGAGATGAGCAAGAGTTAAGTATATTAACCCATGAAGCCAGAGCACAGACTTCTCCAGTCGTGAAGGACACTCCTGCAGTCAATACAAACAGGAGCCTTGTGGGCAATATGGATGTGCTCTTTCTAGGAAGCACAGAGGAGAATAGTAAATTGACTGTAGCCGCAGCATTTTATTTGCTGATGATGGATGTTTTAAAAAAAAAGTGCTGATGCATGAACAATTTTTTTCTTCTTTTAGAGAGTAGATAATGTGAGCAACAGAGAAGCACTGCAGATAAAATGCTGCGCAGGTTTAAAAGCAACTTTCGTGATAGTTACTAATCAACACATTTGATTGTAACCTTTACATTGACCTCAGTCAACATTTTGTATTATCCCTTTTCCTACATTAGAATGAATAGTTAACATTATTTTAACTCAATCCATTGGGTGGTTTTATCTTAAGCTTTACATTCAAGAACAAGGCAGAGGATATTTCAGAGGTTAGGATAATATACAGTACTGTATATTTGTACCAACCTGTCATAGAGCACCTGAGGCTGCATCAGCTGATACACCAGGTGGGTCATATGATCCCTGGCTGCCAACACATCCAAAGGAGGGTCATACTTGTTTACTGATGCCACCTGGGATTTAAGGTAAGTAATCAAGTGTTATATAAGCAATCCTGCATCCATGGAAAATATAACATTTGAATTTGGTTGGTGGCATTAATTCTAGCTTTGTAAAAAAGGGATCAGGCTTGTTGAACCACAGTGTTTGTGGTGTTAAATTGCAATAGTTCCTCTGGTCATGAAATTATTTATTATGTTCATTCCTACCTTTTCTTCTGCAGTGACTTTATCTTGGTCCAGCACAGTCAGATGTTGCAGAAGGAAGACAACTGCAAGTCTGTAATCAGGTTGCTCCTACCAATAACATTCACATTGCATGCAGTATATTACAAAAATGTACGATGAACCTATATGTAAAGCATAGCCTTTTATCAACTTTCAAAAGCCATATACAGATGGAAGTCATCATAGAGCTTTGAGTGCTTACAGGCTGGGTACAGAACACATGAGAACTAGATGCATAAAGACGGACCTCTGTCATACACAGTATATCTTCACACATGAAATAAATGTTCTCATAGTAGAACCATGTGATCAATGAAGGGTTGGGTTACCTGTACAGAGTTTCCCAGCAGGTTGAGGTCCCTCAACAGGAACAGATCATGAATGTGTTTGCACTCCTGAATTTCACTGATCTGAAACAAAATTACAAATGAATCCGTTTAACAGTTTGTAGTTACTAAAATTAGAAACTCGTTGAGCATGAAAGTCTGTGATTACTATTTTGTCAAACTATAATTCTGTTCCTGTATTAGAGTGTACTCGTATAGTCCACTCATTATTTTGTCGACATTTCATAATCTGTTAAACCTCTGTGCTTGGGCTAGTTTAACTTGTATGTGTGATGGTACAGTGCTTTCCTACTATCAGTAAATTAGTTTTTTTGAATGTTACTCTCATTAATGAGCTTAATTGCATGTAAGATTTAGGCGGTCATATATGTGCTGTTCAGCAATTCTTCTGAAGTTTTGCTCAGATCAATACCAGGTTTTTCTCCAGATTTACGGAGCCCAGTAGGTGGAGATTCTGGAGGCCAGAAAGACTGGTTATGCGGTTCAGAGACAAGTCGAGAACCTGCAGACTCTTCAGATTCTCCAACCCTTCAATCCTCTTCAGCTGGTTCCCCCTCTAGACACAAAAAAGACACATTTAAAGAGGTAAATATGAATATGTACGCATACGTAAGTGACTTCAAACCCATACTACTACTTTCTTTATAGTCAATGATTCCCACTAATAAATATTAAGGACACGCCGTGGTCGCTCTGCATGGTGCCTGAACCTTCTTTGCCCTTAGTACGGAGTTGAGTGGCAGGCCTGCCTCTCTCTGCTAAACCCTGACAGGTGAGGACTGACAGCCAAACAGCTGGCGAGGTGCTAGCGCAGCACGCTAACCAACTAAAGAACTCCTCCCTTGTCAGGGTCCCCAGCTTGCTTTTTACTCCATTCCACTGACTGGAGCTGTTATCTAGCTGTCTGGCCACACCTCGTCCTGCTCTTGCCAAGCATGTTGCCTGGCAGAGGGCTGCTGTCAGTGGGGGTGGGTGGACTGCACTGGTCTCTTGAAGCTCTAGGTCGGTGCTGTGATGGGCTGGGAAACAGGCAGGCTGACAGGGTTGTGCTCTTTAGGGAGCCAGCATGTGAGGAAGTGGGGTCAGGGATGGGATTAGATGGATGCTGGATGAACAAGGTATGAGTGAGTGGGTGTGCTGAACTTGGTCCAGGCTCACTCAAACACCAGCAGCTGGTCCCAAAGCAAAGCTCCAGACAGGGGCAGACACAGCCAGACCGATGGCTGCTGACAATGAGGAAACACTGATAAAGGACAGAACGTGCATGTGTGCACACGTACACACACATGCACACACACACACACACACACACACACACACACACACACACACACACACACACACACACACACACACACACACACACACACACAGAAAAGGCCTGCTGTTGTACCATATGGTGATTCTCGAACAGGGGGCCAAGGTTTTACTGAATGTAAAAATGCAGCCAAAAACACATACATAAAGGGAAAGCCAGAGGGGAGACAATAGAGAGCAAACACAAATAGGTGAAAATGTAGCATACATGAGGTAAAATACTCCGAAATAGCTCCTACTGTGTGTGTGTGTGTGTGTGTGTGTGTGGTGTGTGTGTGGGAACAACCTCCTGCAAAGCAAAGCCATACATGTAAGTGTTTGGCAAAGAAAGATACATTTTCAGATTTCTGTTTACAATTCATGCTTGTGAGTAAGTGCTTGAATGTGCTGTATGTATGAATGTTTGTGTGTGAATGTGCACTCTGCTTATATTTCTGACTGTAATAGAGTAGGACCTACAAGGCAAAGGTGTGTGAGAAGCACAGGACTGTCCAGGCCGCTGATCCTAGAGATCCTGTTGTGTTCCAGGCTGAGATGGGTGAGCTTGCAACATTGCTCAAGACCACTGATCTCACTGAGACAGTTGTCTGAGTATGGGAATGTTAAGAATAATACAAAAGGGAAAAATGTTGCTGAACATAGTGCGTTTCTTAAGTATATTTTTTCATAAGCATTTAGGGTTTTGAAAAAAATAATTGAGTGTGTGACTGAAAGAGAAAGAGGCAAAGTCAAAGACGTAGGAAGTATGTAAATGTAATGTAAAAAAATGTAAATGTCTCTTAGTAAGGATACAGCCCAGATCCAAATGACTAAGAGATGAATAGGCTGACAAATCCTTCATTTTTGTCATACGGTTGTGGGATAAATTGACCTCCTGCAAAAAAAAAAAAAAAGCAGCACACTATTAACAAAAGTCATGAAAGTCTTCAGTACATCTCACTAAAGAAATTCTCCGACTCCATAGAGCATGGGAAGGAATTTTCAATTTACTAAAGTTCACTGTCGTTCAAGGGCAGTTAATGCCTTGTAAGCATATTCAAAGAGACTACAGATGGGCTATGGAAATCCAGGCCTAGCTTAAGGGAATAGCATGAGAAAGTGAAGCCTTATCCTGTCAGCTCAAGGTCCTGCGTTACTTTTAGGGTCTTGGGTGGCTGGAATCCAAAGAAGCTGGAAATGTCATTGTGAGAAGCGTCCAGGATGACGAGGTAGGGCATGTGGCTCACACAGGATAAATCTAGCAGGAGAGTAATGTTAGAGTAATTGATCAAAGGATGAAGACAGCAACAGAAAAGTAAAATATTCAAATCATGTCTTAATTAGATCTCTTTCAAAAAAGACTGTAATAGGTTTAAGGATGCTTAATTAATATGAGAATAACAAAAAGTCACCTTTAATTTTGTTGTGTGGCAGTTCCAGCTTTTGAAGATGGACATAATTGCATAAAACAGAGATGTCACTGAGATCATGACTCTTAAAAAAAAAGAGAAAAATACAAACTTAGTTAAACTTAATTTGCCTCAACATGACAGTTTTTTTTTTTTAGATTGCTAAAATGCATTGGTCAAAACTGAAGTCACATTGTTAAAACTCTTCACACAGTGAGCAAAACAGAAGTCTATGTGGACCAAACTGTGAATAAATTTGAATTGCTTTTACACAAAATGCATTCAATGACAACACTTTTTTCAATATCCATGAACTCGTTTTTCATTCATACTCCACCACCTGCAAAACACTATACAGTATATCTGCAGCACATTGTTCAAATGCTTACATTCTGTTTTCAAACCTGTTAAAAAATACATTCAAAACAGAATGAGGGACAATTCTGTGCATTTCTGGAGTAACCATTTTAAAATGTAAATAGAACAAACAACAATCAAACAGATGATTTCAGCTGAAAGAGAAGACATAAGATGTGATGTTGATGAAAATACCAAATGCAGGAGAGAGGCAAGAAACCCTCACAGTACTGTACAGATTATATAATAGCATACATGTTGATGTGGGTTTTTTGTAACTATTATTTCAGCCCTCAAATTTCTAGTGAAAAATCAGACGGTTAACCTGACTAAAAGACATATAATGTAATTTACAAAATTGCTGTCTGTGGAGGTAAGTGTCTTACAGGCAGAGACAGGTGGTGGTACAAATGTTGCAGCCCAGTGCCAACACGTCCAAGGTTGGACATACAGCTGGAGACAACCTCAGCAGTTAAAACACCATCCTTCTGTAAACATAAACACACTGACATGTAGTATTTTAATAGAATAGTGAAGCAGAACTGTCAGCAGTGAACTATGAGCATCCTTATAATAAAAATGCAGTTACAAAAGTTGAAGACAATATGCCTGAGGCCACTACAAACATCACCTAATGCTCACAGCTTCCTGCCACTAAAAGCACACATGCACATATTCATGCAGTAACGTTACACACACTTAAGAAGGATGCACACCAATCTAATTGCTGTTAATGCCGCTATCACAAGTTGCAAATAATCAACCATTTGACCTTGCTGTGTTGTTTTACTTCCCCAGACCTCTTGTGCAATGTTACCTGCTTTACCTGTAGCATAATAGAACAAATATGGAGTTTTATTGAAACTGCTCCATTAAGCCACTCTGATTTTTTTCTTCAACAATGATTGTACATTGGTAATGACACATTATAGCTTACAGTTTTATCATTAAAAAACAATCACTAAGTTTATTTCTAAGAATTAAGCAAAGTACATTTAGCTATATAAGCAAGCTCAACTCAAGAAACGCTGTGCTACTCTTACCTCCATGTCTTTGTGTTCTTCTAACGCTAGCTCACGGCAGCCGGAAGCCTCTGAAAAAGGAACGTCATTGAGGGACCCTGGGGGAAAGTAGCTAGGTAGGCGAAGCTGAGGAAAACTGTTGACTCGTTATTTCCTTCATTATTCCATAATGACAACTCGGCGACGAGGGACAGAAGACTGACTGATGAGCAGTTAAAGTAAGGACTCTGTGATATTAAGAAAAAAAAGTCTAAATATCCGTGTTCCAGCTAGCTAGTAAGTTAGCTAGCTTTTCAGATGAAGCGTACACACTCTCGTCGCTAGGCAACGCTAAAATTGAGAGACGAAAAGAGTTGTGGGTCATGTAGTTGGTTGCTCTCAAAAGCGACAGTGGTCCTGTGTGAGCATAGACTGTCTATAAAAGTGTGTGAGCACCTCACCTTGCATCTGTGAGTGTTGTTAACAGCCGTTAAAGCAATTAAAATATTCAAAGATAACACATTGAGAACCCAAATTACTTAATTTACTTGACATGCATTCCCAAAAGGAACAAGATGCACAAAGCCAAGGTGCAATGACTCTTAAAGTTTACTAAAACCAAATCTTTTTTTTTTTAACTTTGTGATTTTGACCAATTTATAATTATTTCTATATTCTATAACTTGAGGCATTTCGACATATTCAATTTAGGACTGAACTAAAATGAGAAATGTGTTTCTCTTGTTAAAAAAAGAAGGTAAAATGTAAACAACTACAACTTATGCGTACCAACAGCCTTCAGGTTGTATGTTTATTTTTCTGATTCCAATAAGCTGCATTTCATGCTGTCAACCATGTCAGAGAACACATCACGGCCGTCAGGTAAAATACATCCTCTAGTGTTGGTTTTGGATCCGTCTTGCTCATATGACATAAGGCGGTGCGTCAAAACAGTGATGACTGTGCTGTCATGTGTGAAAGAGGTGTTACTCTGTGCATGAACTCTTGCCAGCTTTAACTTCCCCCAAAGGAAAATATGACTGTCATGCAATCACACAAGGAAAAACAATGTACAAAATACACGAACAAGGTTGGAATTTAAAGGATTTATTTTTTTCAGTGTATGAGTGTATGCATTAACAAATGTGTGCTTAATTTAGACTAGGCAAACTCAAATGTCTGAGCATTTATGACACTTAACCACCAGAGGAACAATGAGGATGTTTAAATTTAAAGATTCAAGACTAACACACTTTGATGTTTCGATTTCAATACGTTACTTGAAACATAGAAATTACGCTAATCAAAGAATGTGCAAAATAAATGTCCAATGCAAAGAAAAAGAGAGGAGATAGAAATGAGTTGAGTTTTGCCTCCAAGTAAAAAGAACTAACCTTAATTATATGTTAGATATTTCATTCCTGAATAAAAAGAATGGACAGCAGGAGTGGTTGGCACTTACATATATGGAGTATGCCCAACACATAAGCATTCTGAACTTTTAGGGGTTATGTGTGTGCAGTGGGACAATACTATAATAGTGTATGTGACATGACAAAGTTAACATTGTATTAAAGTTTCCCATGTATAACATAACAAAAGTAACTCTGAAGTGCTGAACAGCTGAATGAGCAGATTTTAGATTTTACACCAAGTGAACGTTTCAGAGTGGTAGGCGAACCCCTCAGCAGCTCCATGGTTGTTTTCCCATCGATCCCAGCCTATGTGTCATTATGATGGATTGCTCCGTGGGCTTCAGGGAGACCAGCGCCGGGCCTGCTGTATTGACAAGGCTCCCATTCCCCTCTCCTGCTCTCGTTAAGTACTTCTCTCCAAAGTTAATGAACTAAAAAAAGGGAGGGTTGCAGGGAGGGGAATGATTTGTGATCGTCTCTTGAGTTTATACGTTTAGTTCAATTTAAAAGACTTGCACACATGTAGTGGGGGAAAACAAGATTTAGAAGTGCATCGTTTCAGTTTATAGAGCTAGTATGACTGACGAAATGCATTCTCACACACATGCCATGACAGAAAAAGTGCAAGTCATTCCACTGTTGTGGGCTGGACTTGAAATATAACACCTGAAATAAAATCCTGTTTTATGAAAGAAAACTATCGTCATTACTGAGTCTCTGTAATGGTAATCAGCTCACAACTTTCCACACCAGTTTAACTGCACAAACTATAAGAAAAAAAAAAAACACAGATAAACAGATTTTAACAGCCATAGATATGATACAATTCTCAGCTAGGGAAATCTATGGGGACCAACCCAAATTGGCAGCAGGCGAAAGATGTGGCCTCATTCAGAAAGTCTAATCTGGCATCTGTTATTGCAGACAGAATCAGTGGGCCCATGGGGCTGCCAGGAAAGGAGAGATAGAGGTGTAATTGAGAGCAGCAGTTTAGATCTAATAGGAAAATGAGATGAGATCGGGCCTAAGTTCGGGTGAGTGTCCAAGACAATCGCCGATTATCTGGAGCTGGAGTCGGAGGGGACTGTTGGAGTCGGAGCTCGAGTGCTGCATTTGTTGTGTCTTTTGAAAAGTGTAAATTGACAATATAGGTTACCTTATGAGACCTCACTTCCCGAATAGAGTGAGCCAGTGCTGGATACACTGTCATATATAATATCTACAGTATATAATCTACATGCCCAGAGTTGGAAAGTATATCTGTGCCAACCCTTGACTACAATGCGTTTCATCACAGAAATGGAGCAGACACACTTTCCATCAACATACTTCACACACATTATGATCTAGTCTTAGATCAAGCCTGTATTTCTGTGTTTTCTAACCCAATTCCTAAATATCCCCTGTGCTGCAACTTTTTGCTCTATCATTCCTTACTCTTGCACACATGACCCAATTATCTGCTGCACATGATCCTGCTAGACAGATGTGAAGGAGCTGAAACAAATAATTTGTGGGACAGAGATTTCTTGATTGGTCATCATCCCCCCCTCTGGACCATGTCCTGTTTAATCATTACACTGTAGTGATCTTCTTGTCCTTGGTCGCCTGTTTGATGGCGGCCTGCTCACAGATGATCTCCTTCAGCCTCTGCAGCCGGATGTTTTGGGTGCTCAGGTCCCCTACACCTGTCTGGCTGCGATGGAGTAAGGACAGGGCATTGATGTACTCCAGCTCCGTGTAGCGAACACCCTGGTCCACTACCAGATTCAGCAGCTCATCTGCAGTGTTGTACAGCATCTCATAGTACTGCCTGAATGGAGAGATATGAGGAATAAAGAGAGAGAAAAAATGTCACAAGGTTATGGATAAAGAAAATAAGTGGAGAAAAAAATAGAAAAGGATAGAAAATCGAGTGGAAGCAGGGAAGAGAAAAGCCATACTAACCGCAGTTGCTGTCAAGCCCAATTTTATAAAAAAGGACTAAAAGGAACTCACCCTGCCACCAACGGGAGTTAAAGGTAGAGGGAAAACATTCAGCAGCTACAAACTACTGAGACCGCTTTAATGAAACACTGTTGACAGAGGCAAAAGAAGAAGAGAGGTGTGTAGAATGAATAGGTCTTTAACCAGGACCTGAAGCCACAATCGGCCATTTGAAAAAAAGATCGTGAAGTATGTACTGAAAACGAAAGAGCACAAAGGGAGACTGAGTATTGGTGTATACCACACTTCCAACTGCTGACTAAAACATCAGACATAAAGGTCAAAAACGCCAGACAGAAGTGAGGAGAGACTGTATGTGTGTAATGTCTTTGTTTTTATATATGGTCGGTATGTTTAAAAAAAAAAAACTGAATATATAGAGGTGGACCTTCTGTGTAATGTATGTGTGCAAAGAATGCAATACTCATTCAAATCAATTTACAGAGCAATAGACCGTATTTAGCCATAAATATGGACTCTCATAAACACAATGTAGACATCCCTGTGCAGAGAGCACTGCTTGGCAAAACACTGGAGGTAAAGTAATGTGCAGGAGAGTGTTGGGATGCAGGACAGACAATTATTCTTTGCTCGGGGGCAAAACAGGTCAAATACCTTGGAGAGAGAGAGAGAGAGAGAGAGAGAGAGTGTGTGTGTGTGTGTGTGTGTGTGTGTGTGTGTGTGTGTGTGTGTGTGTGTGTGTGTGTGTGTGTGTGTGTGTGTGTGTGTGTGTGTGTGTGTGTGTGTGTGTTAGGGATTGTGTCGGCCAGACAACTACACTCTCAAACACGCACACAGGAACAACAAAATACAGGCACACACTAGAATAGATTTCACCACTATCTGCCCCTGGCTATGGCTCTAAACACTACATGTTACACTTCCATCAAGTAGCAGCTATTGGTTTCCATTCATTTCTGTACAATATAAAAACCAATAAGGTGACTCCTGAGCTGCGTTGAGTTTTTCATCAATATTACATTGTTGTTGCGTGGGAATTCACTCAGTTAATTGATGTCCATTTTGCATGTAAATGGATGGAAACCCATGGAGGCCTGTAGAGATAGTAAGAAAAATAATCTAATTTTGAAAACACACGTGCATTGTTTGCAAAAATGGTAAAGTAAACGTGATTTAAAGTAAACTTGCTAAAATGTGTAAAACCACTGGTATGATATTTCTTCCTCTTTTCACCCTTGTGCAAGATTAAAGTTGTTGTGTTGTACAGCGTGCGAAACACCATCTGGATGTATTTTTACACTTAAAATCACACTTTTTCTTGTGTTTTACACAGGTAACTACAATCATTGCTTGTTAGGCTACGACTGCTGCAAAACCTTGGGTGATCTAGACTTACTACTGTGCCCGAACGCATCCTGTGTAGACACACAGACGGAGGAATGAAGCCGCTGCTGCTCTGCTAACATGCTGCTCACGCTACTTCTGTGTAGACATGGTCTTTTAAGATCCCCATGTAACAAGAGTAACAATATATACATTTTAATTAGCTTGTGTCTCTGAGTGACACTGAATACACTCTGAATGTTGCATTAACTGGCTACCTTGGCCAAAGGCAGCAGTAGCCAGTCATTCAACAGCATTGGCTTCAAATCAGTGGGAATGGATTTCAAATTCCAGTGGGAATAGATTTAAATCTTTAGTCCTTTCTGATATGGTGCAGTGAAAAGACACTTTGGTAAGAAAAGATATTTTTATCTCATTGGTTTAGCTCCATAACCCATCCAAGCTCCATTCCCTAACAAGGCCTTAATGAGCACTCTGGGAGCTTTTGTTCCAAGGTGTTTTATGTGCTGTCATTTTGGAGATTCAACAGTAGAAAAAGATCTGGAAGAAGTAATGGAGGGGTACAATGAATGAGATGGAAATGGATATATACAAATATAGGGAAAAAGAGTTATGACTGAGTAGATGAGTGAGGAAAAGTGGTGCATAATATCTCTTTTTTTTGGCCTTCCCCTGACAAGTAATGCCCTTGGTCATCGAAGCATTTGCATTCTGTCTTATTCTCCATGCTGCTCTCAATTTCTCTCCAAGGTCTTGTTCATTTTTCCATCCTTGGGCTCATTTCATGAATACGCTTGTCAATATTGATGAGGGTCACATTGGTTTACTCCTTAACCGTGGGCAGGAAGAAAGGCAAAGGAGCGGGGAAAAATATGGGTCCCAAATGTGGTTTGATCTCATAATGAAATTGGCCGTGTATTTGTGTAAATGTCTAAATGTCTGTGCTGTTGAATGTGCTCCTGGTTTGTATCTGTTTTGTAAATGCATAGTATGTGTTTAAGTGTTGGCACATTTACCTCAAAAACACAGCAAAATACCAGCTCAAAAGCATTATTTCATTCCCTAGACCCAGCCATTCACTGCATGCTTGAGGCAAATTGTCTCGTATGATCCAATGGGAAAAACACATACTGTATAACTGGAAAGAAAACATTTCTTTTGTTGAGGGAAAACGCATTAAACAGAATGCTACCCTCATTCAAATATCCATCCTCGGCTCTCAATGGGAAGCAGCTCAGCAGAGGAAAGAAACGGTTTGAACAGAGCAATAAACAGGAATAAAACTGCACCTGGCTACCTAAGACTGATTCACTCTAACTTTCTAAAAGAGGCATAATTATTGCAAACCTCTGTGCAGCCGATGTGTGTTAAGTATTTGTGTATACAGTTTGATTTGTTGTTTTAAGATCTACAGTTATTTGCTATGGTGCGTGGGTCCAAAGACATGCAGTTAGGTTGAGAGTCTAAATTGCCTATTTGTGTGAATGTGAGTGACTGTGACTATATGTGTCAGCCCTGTGATAGATTGACGATCCGTCAAAAATGTATCTGTCTTTCCCCCAGTGCGAGCTGGGACAAGCTGTGGGTATTGTGTACAAATAATGATGGATGAACATTTAAAACCTAAAAAAGTAACTATTCCCAGCACAAATGATCTCCAACTCCTTGTTGCTGAATTTGTGCAGGTTGACTGACTGGCAAGTTTGTAGTCTCAGCTTCCCATTTCAATTAAGAAAAACCCTCCGGTAAGACGAGTCAGGTATGCACACAGTGGGAAATTAACAACAAACATCATCTGCTGAAAACTGAAATAATAACTGTGACCACTTTGACGGACACAAAATTCAGTTTGGACATTTTTCTTTTGTCTAAAACACAATTTTTCTAATAAAAATATTAAAAGCTGGAAGGCTTTGGAATTCATCTGTTGATGCAGCAGCCAAGTAAAAGTAAAAACTAGCAACTATAATTCTTGGCAGTGATCAAATTAGGAAAAATCCCACCCAGGATTATTATAACTGATGATGGGGTACTAAACCCACTGTGCAGTTTGTTGTCTGTTCTGTAGCATCTAATATCAAAACAGAAAAGCTGCATCCACAGGAAGACAGTGTGCTGTTAGTGTGTGTGTGTGTGTGTGTGTGTGTGTGTGTGTGTGTGTGTGTGTGTGTGTGTGTGTGTGTGTGTGTGTGTGTGTGTGTGTGTGTAAATTGTGAGGACAGCTGGCAATCTGGCCTCTGTTCAGTATGAAGGGGAGGGGGGCTGGTTCAGAAAGAGAAAGTGTAAAGTGTGTAACTGTGTGTGTGTGTGTGTGTGTGTGTGTGTGTGTGTGTGTGTGTGTGTGTGTGTGTGTGTGTGTGTGTGTGTGTGTGTCTGAGTGATGTATGTTAGTGTGTGCTGAAAACACTTTCAAACAGTTCATTACCCAAGCAGTTGGAAAGCCATTTGCCAAACAGGGCTGTTAATAAGATTAAAATCTCTCAGCACCCCCACCATCAAGAAAGAACCCCCAGTGACACACACACACGCTAACACACAAACATACACTTCTTTTTATCGGTTAAAGATACAGCTTGTTAAAGAAAGCAGGATTCTTTTCTTCCACAAAACCAAAGTGAATTGTTGTTTTGATTGCCTTCTTCCGTAAAGTCTTTCTCTATTTATGGCCCTCAGTCTCCCTGTGTCTCTCTTTCTCTCTCTAAACACACACATTTTACCAATTTCCGACTGCTTCCACCAGCATAACAGCACTGCTTTAGTAATCAGTATGCGTGTGTGTTTGCGTCAACATGCCTCCGTGGTGCACTATTCTATTAAATTTTAATTAGCCACCCACCTCCCTTTCCTTGTATACAAAGAATATTAAGTAAATGTATGATGCAGGGATGCAGCATAGGGCAGACAGATATGTATAAGAAACATTAAGGAAAAGAGGGATAGCAGGAGGAAAAAGACAAAGATGAAAGAGAAGAAAATCGAGAGAAAGACAAGAATCAGCACAATTCTCCCTCATTTCCGGTATTTACAATATTAAGGCCATTACAGGCTGTCTCTGTCAGCGTGTTTGGAACAACATTAGTGGGGGAGAGATGAGGGGGAGGGAAGGAGAAGGAGAAAGGATGAGAGACTGTGGATGAACCTCTCCATCAGCTGGAACCACGACTTGTTGCTGCAGTAACAGATACCGGGGCTAATGACACTTTGGCTGCGAAAAATTATGTGAAATGCTGTTTTTTGTAGTCATCTTGACATTTAAAAGGGTGTTCTAAAAATTAGCTTAGTGTGGATGTAGTCTCAGGCTATACATTATTTTGCCTATTTCAATCTCTCTCTAAACTCCTTCTGTCTCTTCTCTCTTCCTCCAAAGCAGTGCATTTATCCCTCATCTGGTAATGAGAAAAGGTCTGCAGAGACACTGAGACTTCAGCTTGATCAGCAAAGACCAGTCCCATCATGCTGCGCCACGCATAACACACACACACACACACACACACACACACACACACACACACACACACACACACACACACACACACACACACACACACACACACACACACAGAAGGGGTAGACAGGCTTCATCAGCAAAGACCATCATCATACAGCATCTTGCGCATGCACACAGAAAACCGGAGCAAAGGAAGGGAGGGGCTAGAAGAAGAAGGGAACAGAGAGAAAAACAATTCAGCAGAGGTGGTGGTTGGACGGTAGCAAAGAAAAAAATAAGACAGGGAGAGAAAATTGAAGAAAAAGGGACTGAGAGAGGAGAAGGAGAGAGATAAAGAGAGAAGACACAAGGTGACAGGAAGGGAGACAGAAGCTGAGAGAAGTGACAGTGTACCGAAGCCAGGCCTAAATACAAACAGTTTTATCTGTTGACACCCACTACCTCCTGACACGGCCGTCAACTGTACTTATTACCAAATTCTCTGTAGACACACCAGCCTGTCACCTCGACACACATACACACACTGGTGGTTTAGAGACACACACACACACACACTCAAAACCAAAGAGTTTATTTGCCGGTGTGCGCACACACCGGATCTTAGAGACACGCAGAGGCTGGGGCGGTACACTTCGGGACAATACGTGGTACACAAGGTTCTTATACAATTCACACATGTACACCCACACACTGTAGTAATTTCCAGTAGCAGACAGGTGGGTGCAATGGCCTGAACTCTGGGGCATCTCTACAGTGAGCCTGTCAGACTGGTGTTTAGCCTAGCTATGGGCTAAGGGGCTTGCAAGTTAGCTCGTGATGTTATGACAGCTATGCAACCTGCCTCCACGGGTCACTGGGCAGCTTAGAACTCCACCGTATGCGCGTTTGTGTTCGCAAGTTGTGTGTTATGGGTTTGTCATGTCTTGGTGTGTCTGGAAAAACATACCCTAAATGCTGCTGCACCAGACATTAATATATATTTACACAGACAAACAGGTACACATTTATTTGCTTTTAACTTTGCTGTTGGACATTCTTGTGTACATGTCTATGGCATGTAGTTGTGCTTCTATTAGCTTTGTCTACTGGTGTGCTACAGTTAAAAGCTTTTGAGGCTGAATCCATGTGTGCATTTGAATGCAGTCACACACATTGTGAAACCAGTGTAGACTCATAACACTAAGCCAGTCAGTACCAAAGCTTACCTATTCTAAAACAACTAGTGCTGAAACAATCAACAGAAACCCAATCAACAGCTATTTTGCATCAGGACGTGTGCAGAGCAGAATGGAACTACAGTACAGGCCAAAAGTTTGGACACACCTTCTCATTCAATGCGTTTTCTTTATTTTCATGACTATTTACATTGTAGATTCTCACTGAAGGCATCAAAACTATAAATGTACACATATGGAAGTATGTACTTAACAAAAAAGTGTGAAATAACTGAAAACATGTCTCTAGAACAACTGTTAAGAGGAGACTGCGCGAATCAGGCCTTCATGGTCAAGTAGCTGCTAGGAAACCACTGCTAAGGAGAGGCAACAAGAAGAAGAGATTTGTTTGGGCCAAGAAACACAAGGAATGGACATTAGACCAGTGGAAATCTGTGCTTTGGTCTGATGAGTCCAAATTTGAGATCTTTGGTTCCAACTGCCGTGTCTTTGTGCAACGCAGAAAAGGTGAACAGATGGATTCTACATGCCTGGTTCCCACTGTGAAGCATGGAGGAGGGGGTGTGATGGTGTGGGGGTGCTTTGCTTGTGACACTGTTGGGGATTAATTCAAAATTGAAGGCATACTGAACCAGCATGGCTACCACAGCATCCTGCAGCGACATGCCATCCCATCCGGTTTGCATTTAGTTGGACCATCATTTATTTTTCAACAGGACAATGACCCCAAACACACCTCCAGGCTGTGTAAGGGCTATTTGACCAAGAAGGAGAGTGATGGAGAGCTGCGCCAGATGACCTGGCCTTCACAGTCACCGGACCTGAACCCAATCGAGATGGTTTGGGGTGAGCTGGACCGCAGAGTGAAGGCAAAAGGGCCAACAAGTGCTAAGCATCTCTGGGAACTCCTTCAAGACTGTTGGAAAACCATTTCAGGTGACTACCTCTTGAAGCTCATCAAGAGAATGCCAAGAGTGTGCAAAGCAGTAATCAGGGCAAAGGGTGGCTACTTTGAAGAATCTAAAATATAAGACATGTTTTAAGTTATTTCACACTTTTTTTTTAAGTACATAATTCCATATGTGTTCATTCATAGTTTTGATGCCTTCTGTGAGAATCTACAATGTAAATAGTCATGAAAATAAAGGAAATGCATTGAATGAGAAGGTGTGTCCAAACTTTTGGCCTGTACTGTAGATGACCGGTAAAAGGAAGAAAACCAAAATAAATGTTAGGCTGTAAGTCACATGCTTACCTAGCCTGACAAGCCAGACCCACATCAAATTACATTTGCTGCCGCTAGGGTGCGTCTAGATTTCTAGGCTAATGCTTACCAAGCAGTGCAAGCAAACGACAACCAAGCAAACAATATGTGCTTCGAATTCAAATCTCAGTGACAGCTAATTATTTAAGATCTCTATTTAAGTTTAGAAAATCTTTTGCCAAGCAAAATAAGTCAAAACTTTCTCCACAGGCTGGAGTGGACTGTTGCCAGGCTAAGTTTTTGAAAGTTTTGTTGTTGTCTTTTCTTTAAACTATTGTGGCTTGTGGTCTTTATAAAAGACTCACAAAAAACATCACCTTTATCTCAGTCATCATTTCTGCTCTGCTCATGTTGTGAGTTGTATGGTGTTAAAAAATTAAAATTGTCAACAAAAAAAGAAAAAAAAAGAAAAGAAAAAAGAAACCATAAATCAGCATAGAGAGAGAGAGAGAGAGAGAGAGAGAGAGAGAGAGAGAGAGAGAGAGAGAGAGAGAGGTGGACACATAGGACAATGAGAGATCAATGGAGTGACAAGGTTGAGTGAGGGCGCAGTCGACACGCACGCATGCACGCTCGCGCGCACACACAGACACACACACACACACACACACACACACACACACACACACACACACACACACACAGTTCTTCAGAATAGGACTGAGCACCTGAACTGTTTCTGAGCAGATGGTCTGCGTGTGTCCACTTGTGTGTCAGTGTTTAGGGGTGTGTGTGTGTGTGTGTGTGTGTGTGTAGGTTTCCACAGTATTATACTGCATATCCAGATGGATTCAGTCACAAGGTGGCACTGTTTCCCCATCCTTCTTCACAATCTAAAAGAGCGAGGGGAGTGAGTGAGTGAGTGTGTGTATGTGTGTTTCTTCACAAGTTCTGCAGTGCCGGTTACCAGGCCTCTCCTTAGTTTTAACTCAGATCAATGGGTATTACTCTGCCCTTGTCCAGGGCTCTCGTCTCGCGCACGCGCACACACACACACACACACACACACACACACACACACACACACACACACACACACACAGAGAGGCAAGCACACAGAGAGGCAAGCATCTGCAGCCTCTCTCAAAAGCAAGCTTCCTGCTGTGATCTCTTCCTTTCCTCATTTCACTCCTTTCTCTAGAGGTGGTAATGAAATACGGATGAATATTCTGCTTTTAGTCCCTCCTCCTCAGACTGCTGAGTCTGGTTGGCCAATGTTTGTTTTCTCAGCATCTTTACAACAAAACTGTTTTGGTATATGTTTCAAAATGCTACGTATACAGGATGTGCATGTACAACTTCAAACCAACAATCATCACCTGGAGTCTATCTTTCGATATCTATGACATATATAGGATTCAGTTGCGGAATTATTGACCTTGTCATTTAGGGGTGTTGGATGCTTACATTCTTTGAAACATAACATAAATTCTCCATATTTGAGCAATTTATTTTCAACTGTAGGTAATATAACACTTCTATAAAAAAGACATGATTTGTTGGGTGGGCTGAAACACTTGTGGGCTGTAACAATTGTACTCTTTTTTTACAATTTTTTATTCAATAAGCTCAGTCAAATATAAATAATAAATTAGAGCCTTAGACTTTAACTAATTCACCAATTACTATGGGCACAAAGTGTATGTGTAAGCATGTACATTTTGCAATGCACACACTGTATACTGTTTGGCATGTATGCTATGTTTATGCCAAACAATATTAGAAATTATTGTATATGTTAAGGGGGTACGTCTTTTGGTAAGCCACAAATGCATAATTTTATCTTTCTCATACTTTCTCACACACAGGTGCGAGCTACCGAGCATGCTTTATGAATATTCATGTCCTTAACATAAATATGGTGATTTCAAAATGCTGATTGGCTTGGCTGAGTGTCTGTGTGCATGGGTGAGAGCAAGGGATACATATCGCATGTGTGTATGGGACCGTGTTGGAGTGTCTTGGAGCCAGAGGACGGCCAATCCAAAAAGCCATGAATGTGTAAACAATGCACTCTGCAATTCCCAATCAACACCTCCACACTGCCCACACCTCGTAATCAGAGAGTGGGAGAAAGAGAGAAAAAACAGAAAAGCCATCACTGGCATTTCTCCATAATCAAAGTTGACAGAGGGTAGAAATAACATACTAATCAATTGTCCTCCACATCCAGTAGAGTTGAGGTCATTTCAGTTTACTTCTTTGTTTTCTTTTCCTGGAGGGAAACTTGGCTTGCAATACCGGCATATTACAAACAATAGCAATGTCCAAACACAGACAGCACCTATCCACTCAAACATATGACACACTCATAAATATTCCAAGAGCTGTGAAAAGAAGATAATTAACCCTACAAAACAACATAGTAGGCGCGGGTAAAAACCTTTTACAATAACAAATATTAGACGCAGGGAGAAAGAGGTGAGAAAAGCAGATAGTTGAGTTGCTGCCTTAAAAATTACTAAAGTAGAAAGAACAGAAATTAAGAAACACTTAAAAAAAAATAAGAAGAATTTAAAGTTTTTCAAAATAAGGTAATATAGAAAAATAAGTATAAGTAGTAAAACGGAAGAGACTGATACCCATCAACAGCTAAAAACAAAGTGATATGTGAAAATCAAGCTGATAAAGTTTTCATGAGTCATTCTCCTTTCATACTTTTTCAAGATTTCATAATTCTACTTAACTCCCCTTTCTCTCTATATGTGCCTTTCTGGCTTTCATCTTTCACTCTGTTGTATTCTACTTTCTACTGTATACATGCTGTCTTCTCCAACTCCATTCTATGCCTTTTTCTGTGGAAGACGTCTATTCTATAACTTCCGTTCACTTAATTTTCAATTTTTTTCTCCCTCCAAGCCCTGCTTTCTTTCTCCATCACCCTTCCTCTCTTACACACAGTCTCCTGTCAAAGACACAAGCTTTTGAAAGAGGGGTGGAAAAGCATATGAATACTATGAATCACCCTTTTCTTTATGTCTGCTTAACTCTTTCTGCCCGATTTCTTTTTTTACAAAGATATCAGAGTTCTGATTTCCCCCATGCCTGTCAGGGCTGGACAGCATTGGGCAACAGCAAGTAGACACACTAAACATAAAATTAATGAATAATAAACACAAACACACACACACACACACACACACACACACACACACACACACACACACACACACACACACACACACACACACACACACACACACACACACACACACACACACACAGAAAGTCACAGACTGTGCTTGACAATCTGTTTGACAATCTGTCTGCCTCGTACATTGACATAGTTGCTGTCTGAACTTGAGGACGTTATGCATTGTCTGTGTAGTACTGTAGGGTTGGACCAGTATATCAGCTGACTTCAGCCTGAAAATCAGCCAGTAAGTATAGTCTATTTCTAATGGCTTCATAATACAGTTTATGCTATTTTATATTTGATGTATATATTTAAGAAATATACATTTTATCATGATCCCCTAGTGACTGTAGTACAGATTCCAGTTAATATTATTTATAAGTTTATAAATTTCAAGGAAGAGTCCTGTGATATGAGAGGCTTTATCACCATGACAACAGAAAAACTAAAGAGAACAGCAAGCACTTATAAAGTATTGGCAAGAGCATGACAATTTAAAGAGACATCTGCACAAAATAGCTTCAGCCAGCTACTCCAGGCCAAGGTTATGGTAAACGGACTGCATTTTATATAGCGCTTTTCTAGTCTTAGCGACCACTCAAACGCTTTCCAATACATACATACACAAGTCATCATTCACCAATTCACACACAGACACATTCATACACTGATGGCGGAGGCTACCATGTAAGGTGCCACCTGCTCATCAAGAGAGAGGGATAAACATGCACACGTACAGCAGCAATTTGGGGTTCAGTATCTTGCCCAAAGACACTTCGACAAGACTTCAGAGACCACGAATCGAACCACCGACCTTCCGATTAGTGGACGACAGCTTTACCTCCTGAGCCTTCACAAACCCATACTGGTGGGAAGTAAGTATACAAGTAAAGGGTTTCTAGTTGAGGTGTATTCCTGCTGTGGACCCAAAAACTGCTCCACGTGAACGGCACTGTGGTTAAGTCTGTAAAAATGTGAAAGGACTTTTACCTGGCAAAGTCCAGGTCCGCCTCCCTGGACATGGTGATGTTGGTGAGGTTCTGTTGGAGGACAAAGATGTTCCTACACATCTTTTTGATACCAGATTCACTGATCCTCTTAAAGTACTGGGCCCCGTTGATTAGAATACAGGAGATCAGATGACCCAGACCTAGTGAGAGGGAAGAGGAGCAGCACAGAGAATGGAGAAGGGCGTAACAGGAGAAGCAGAAGGGAATAGAAAGAGTAAAGAGTCTTCTGTCAACATTTTAGTATTGGACTCAGGTACTAAACTATCTCTGTGAATCCAAATACATTTCTGCTTTAAAAAAGCAAGGTTGACGGTATTTCTCAGGCAGCTGTGCTGACCTTCAAATATGTACTGGAACTTGTGCTGTTGCAGGGCGGCTCCCATGGCCTCCTCTATAGCTGAGATGTCCTTGTTCAGTTTGACCACCAGTGGGTCGTAGTCCATGCTCTCCACATTAGCCACGATAGCATAATTGCCTTGCTTAGTCAGGGGGATCAGGTAATGGAAACAATGCACCCTGCATTGAGACATAGGAGGATAGGGAAGTTGAGGAATAGAAAAGAGAAAGTGGAAAATTAGATGTCTGACTTTGTTCTCTTTCTATTTTAGATCTGATTTTGCTATAATGCCCAATAGTGCCCCCCACCCACCCCAATTCTCTTACAGTTCACTGTTGATATGTTGAAATCAACTATGACCGAGAGTTTTAAAAGCATTACAGGGAATGAGAGGGAAAACGTTCTGTAAAGAGGTGAGTTGTATTATTCTCTCTCCTTAGTGTTTAACATAGTTAGAAGGTAGACTTTAGTCGGCACTGAGTGCTCGCTCTTCTCAAGACCCACTTACCTACTCTAACACCTATAATTTAGACAGAAATTATGTTAAGAGTAATCATACTACAGCCACCTATTTATTCTACCACTAGTTCCCTGCTGGATACTATTTAACCAAGAAATGTGAATTATTTAGGGGCAATCTGTAGAGCACTGAGCAGAGTGCTGAATACAGTATGTTGTACAGCTCGTCAAGGTATAAAAAAAAAACTTTAAAATCTAGTATATTTACAACCTTCCACCTTAGGTATTGTATTGCAATACAACAGCCTGAACATTTCTGTGAGTGAAATATTTCATTTTAGACATTTCATAATTCATCTAGATTTATTTTCAAAGAAAGTTGAAGGAAGATATGATTAAAACACAGACCTGTGAGCTTGGCCAGTAAGCAGCTCCAGTGGAGTAATTGTGCATTAAAACCTTACTGGAGTAGCCTAGAAATCTAGACGCACCCTAGCGGCAGCAAATGTAATTTGCAGCCAGGGTCAGTCTAGCAACTCTCCGTTGGCTTGCAAGCTGGAAAGACCAAATTCTGGTCAGGCCAATCACATCGTGTATAGAGTCAGTGGGCGGGCTTAACATAAGGACGGCAGAGTTGCAACAGTTCCACGTGAATTCCCTGCTACTTGAAAACAAAGAAGATGGCTGCTGCTGCTGGCGAACAGCGGTCTTTCGAATCGGCTTTGGCCGCGACTCTGGAAGACTTGGATTTAAGCACTGAAGTCATTCTTAAAAAAGGAAGATGTGTTGGGAGTTTTGACGACTGGATACGGCAAAAGTTTAATCTATCAACTAGCATTGCTCTGGTTGGCTATAAGTGCAGAGAGAATTTGAAAGACAACCGTTTATCCCGCCCCTCGGATTGAGCCCTGCCAATGGCGAGTTCCCAGACCCAACATCTTGATGTGGGTCTGGCTTGTCAGGCTATTACTGGAGGGCTTTTTCTATTCGTTTTTCACCTTGGCTGGTAGAAGTACACAATCTTTTGTAAACAGGTTCGTATCCAACTGCCACAAACAAAGCTGATTTAACTCTACAAGAAACCTAATATCAGAAACTGTCAGACATTACAAATGTTTTTTATAAAATATGTATGTATATATATATTAATTATTTCTTCTTTTTGATACTGTTACTATAAACTAGAATACAATTTTTGGAAAATCTTGTGAAGCAAAAAAGAAAAATACTCGCCCCATGGTAACAGATACCTTTTATATTACTTTTAGGACTGTAATAGATACAGATGGTGAATTTTAACACATCGTTTGACAATATGCCACATCTCTCTGCTCATTAAAACACCTACATTTTAGTCTGGGGTCATTTAGGTCCATAGAAGGCTCATTTCTGTCTAGACTTAAAGAGTCAATACTCCCATTATTCCATCATCACTGTGCCCTGAGCAGAAAGGTATGAAATGATATGGTTGAATGTCTCTTCCCCTTAAGGCAAAGTCAACAACTACACCACATTTTCGATGCCTCTATCTCACTTCCCTTTCTCCCTCTATTCAATCATTTCTCCCACTTAGCTACTGTATCTCCCTTCTTTAACCCCCACCATCACTTTAACCTCCACACTCATCTCTCTCCCATCTCCTCCTCCCTCCCATCTTGCTCTTTTCCTCATGGCTTCATTTAGCTGGTACCACTATCAGGGGAAATTCGCTAGATGGGGAGAGTCAATGGAGTGTGGCTTCTAGCTAGACATCAGCCTCAGGGAGGGTTTTCTACTGAAATCATAAACAATATTGCATAAGCTCTACAATAGTCTACAGGGAAATAGTGTTACATGGAGGGATGGAGAAAAAAAATGGGAGAGGGATGATGGAGGACTAATAGTGGTTGTGGAGGTAGGAAGTATATGGTGTGGTAAATTAACTTGGATATGACATTCACACAAACACGTATTCAAGACAATATATAAAATCCTGAACATGTGCATTTATGGTACAATTGTCCACATGATTCAATGACATCTCCTCTAAGCTTGGTAACTGGGTGCTAAATTATTTTGTCGTACTATAACAATCTGCGTTTCCTTTAGCTAGGAAGTGACACAAATGAGTAATCCACATTTCTTGGGAAGAAGATAAGAAGAAAGTGCAACACACTGGCTGCTCGCATCATTTGACGCATGCCATTTGACGCACATACATTGTACACAAAGATGTATAATGATGCAGACAGAAATAGTAATCAAGGTGCCCTAGCCGGGATGTTGCAATCTAGGTAGCAAATGAAATTAACTGCTTTTCTGTTGACTAAACATGCATCAACCCTGGAAAATAAGAAAGTGGCACATCTTGACAACTTAAGGCTTAGGCACACATGGTAATATGCATCAGGATGCCGCCAGTGTGCCAGCTTACATAGAAAACAATGGGTGCAGTTGTTTTGTTGCACGTCAGACGCTGTTGTGTGTGCTGACCTTAAAGGTCGTAAAAATGTAATTTACCAAGCATATTATGTTATTTATTTCAAAAACGGGTTTACCTTGAGGAAAACAAATCAACCTGACTTAATCAAACCAATGCAATGTAATGCATAATGATGTAAACAGTAAGTGTAGTTTTTCTGCATGGACTAAAAAATGGACATGGTTCACCTGCAGAACAGCTAACAAACACGTTTTTTAAATACATTAAAATTAAGTAAAAGAAATTGATTTAGTTGTCTTATTCACATACTTTTGACTGGGCTGACTTCATATGTAAAACTTCAACATTTTAAGTGTTATAACAAAAGCAAGCATTCCTGATCATTTATAGACTTTTGAGCATTCAGAATGATTCTGAAAATCTGAGGCCATCTGTTACCTCAAAGTGTAACAAGAGCACAATACATGTAATACCATATAAACCCCTACGTGCGTTTTCATTTATGCGATTTCTGTTAAGCATGGGTGAGTTTCTCCTGCATACCTGACCTCCAGGTGCAATACCAGTAGACAACGGTCCGCAATATCCTGGAACCCCCTTGACAGGTCACTTAGAGTCTGGAGAATCTGCTCCCTGCTACGTTCACTCTGACCAACAACCTGGCTGTCTGCTGAGCATGGAGATGCACCTGGATGGACAGAATAAACAGGGAGACACACCATGACACCATTAACAAACACAGTCGTACCAAACGGGGCAGTAGTAGTAGTGAGTAGAAGGGCCGTCCTTTAACTAAGGAAAATAGGATTAAGTTTACACTGTACTGTACTCCAAGGTTAGCATGACATGGTCCTACTCAGATTCTAGTCAGAATGTGACCTCGAATGTTGTGGGTGGGGCTAAGTTCGGCTGGCATCCAGGCTACTCCAAGGTAATATGCATACATGTCATTTCATTGGGTATTGAAAATGACACCAGCAAACCCATTAGCTCAACTTCACACACTTGCAGAGTCCTTCAGTATTTTCTTGTACTTTCTTCTTCTCGCCACTTGTGCTGAGACAGCAGGAGCATGAGTCAGTGAACTGCATTGTAAACCATCCGAAAGACCTGTGTGTGTGTGTGTGTGTGTGTGTTGTGTGTGTGTGTGTGTGTGTGAGTGCGTGTGAGTGCGTGCGTGCGTGAGTAAAGAGAGAGCACGAGAGCACGAGAGCATGATGAGTGTATATAAATTCAGCCCTGTGTAGATCAATGGCCATAAATTAGCAAGGGGAGGAACGGAGAGAAATTGGCCCCGTCAGTCATATGTAAGTCTATTTGGTCAATGAGGCGAGAGTGTGTGTGTGCGCGTGCGTGTGTATACACAAAGAATGACTGTTGAGTAGGAGAATGCAGGGGTCCACGATCGATGTGCCGCAGTCAAAGCCAGCTCCCCAGTTACTCTTCCTGCCCTTCGCCGAAGGTCACACATGCATGCACGTAGGCACAGAGTAAGGACAGAGTGGCAGCAAGTCTAAACTAAGGCCAACATACCCGGTTCATTTGTTTTACCTCTCTATGAATAATACTTTTTATTGATATTCCCCAAAACAAACAACTCCAAAGTTGTTGGTTACCTTTTTTATACATGGGTTCATTCATATAACGCATTTCTATAGAAGCCCAACAAAAAAGACTTGCCCTAACCTGACACAAGCCCTAACACATTCTAGAAATATTGTTTTACTTGGACATGTTGCTAAAAACGGTGGACTGGCCCTAAAGTATCATAGAATAGTACATGTGCAGTCCTATAAACTGAAAAAGGACACACGTTAGCTTTCCAGCTAACTGGGAAACACTATATCAACGAACAAAACAGTGTCTCCAGAAAAACCTTCCAGTAACATCAAGATGGTCGATAATAGAAAAAATCATAATCACGATTATTTTGGTCAATATTTATATCAGCATTATGTAAAGGTCCAGTGTGTAACGTGTTTACTTGTTCATTATCAAAATCCGTGTTGCCTGTTCACAAACGTGTCCTTTTTCATGAATATTTACCAACACCATCAATTCCAAGTATTCCTTTTGCCTTGAAATTTTACATTTGCATGAACTGGGGTAGACGCATAGGGTAGACGCTCCATATTCATGCGCCATCTTGAAATACGTTAGCCGGTAAGGGACATACAGGACATACTGCTCCGCCTTTCGCGTTTTCAGTGTCACATGATAAACTCACAGGTGCTGCTAATGGGTATCGTAGTCTTCTTCTTCGCCCAAAAAAAGAAAAATTATACTGAAAAGAGCAAGAGACCTGCCTTTTGAAGCATGAAGGTTCATAAGACACTACAAGAATACCTCATATTTCATATCCTTTAAAGATCCTACATTTATTTAAGTTTGATTTTATATCACTCCAACTGTCTTGGCTGGGTGATTACATCGCCAAAACTAAATTATTTTCCAGATTAAGTGAACAAGCAAGATGACCCAACAGTGCTGTGAATGAACGTTTAACATCATGTAATTAATTCAAACATCTGATACTACGAAAACCTGGTTAATAGGACTCGACACCTGGCACAAACTTGGAGACAACATTAATGAAAGTACACTGGACAGTGTGTGTGTGTGTGTATATATATATATTATTATTATTATTATTATTATTATTATTATTATTATTATTATTATTATGTATTTATTTCAAAAGAGAATAACTTTGCTTATCCCCAACATTACTAAGGCCAAGTGAAGTTCAAAAATTGACTGTACACATATTTCTACACTGTTTGAAATCATAACTCTCAAAAAGTAATGCTGTGCTGCCTTTACATGGTGAGTGATTTTAAGTGCTCACATTTGCATATTATGTACATCACGGTGAATAGTGCTTCTGTCCCGATTACAGTTACTTTAAATTAACCCGATAAGAGAAAACACCATTGGCTTAGGCAAACAGCAGTGAGGTATGTGCCATGGCCATTCAATCAATGAAGCAAACACACTCAGGACATCACTCTGACAGCTGCTCTTATGGCCTGTGTGTCTAAGATATAAAGACAAAGGATGGAGATTGCATTTCTTTTAAAGATGTGATGTGTGGGGCTGTGTATGTAGAATGCTTGATGTACATTACATACTCTATGTATGAACTTACTTGCTAATTAACGGTATTCTTGAGTAAACCTCTTAATAATGCGTGTGTGTGCTGTGTGAGACGGGACACTGCAATGCAGAGCCAGTTACAGGCAGTTTATAAAACCCCAAAAGACTTTGACACTGGCTTAAACCTAACAAATAAGCATTCGGGGGGGGGGGGGTCTAACAGCATGTCAATCACTTCTCATGCATACGCATTAATTCTCCTTTGTGGGGGGAGGGACTTAGGTGAGCGTTTGGGCTTCAGCAGAAAGGGGGGATGGGACTGAGAAGTTGTCGATGTTCAAATTCTTTGGCTAAGTCCTGGATCTTCATAATCCTACCTACAGCACCTTTAATATACTGCATGCAATCCATATTGCGATATCTACTCTAGTACCTCCTCAACTGGCAGAAAACTGTTGCCAAGGATTAGATCTTTAGGTTGGCAATATCAATATTAATCTGGCTAAATGAGCCACAGGAATGACAAACAAGACTGGTCTTAACAGAAAAAATCCACAATGATTTCTCAAGGGAGCGGAGCATAATGACATTAATGGACTTCATTTGATTGTATTTAGCGGATGTTGTTTTATTCTCCCTAGTCATCTTATCAGATCATTAATATGTACAGAATGCAGCACGGAAACACAATACTGCCACTCAAACTAAGAGCCACAATTACAAGAATATTACCTATGCAGTTAAGGAACCTGAAAGCTGCATTAGAAGATCTATGATTTTATCGATGTGTATTGACAGCAAACGAATAGTAACGTCATCAAGCGTTTGGTGCAGCTAGAAGTGCCCTGACTGTATATACTGATATAAAACTGTCATTTTTTAGATTCCATAAAGTCTTACTTAAGCACCTGACAAAAGGCACATGTATGGTTGTCTAATAAAGATCATTTGGCTCTCAGTATGTCTTTCCTTCTCTTAGCTCTTAGCCTAGTTGTTTTGTTGTGTGTGCATGTGTGTGCATGCGTGAGAGAGAGAGAGAGAGAGAGAGAGAGAGAGAGAGAGAGCGAGAGAGAGAGAGAATTTCACCTGTTCCGAATGTGGGAGTGTTATCCCTCCAAAAGTGTGTGTATGTGCACATAAGCGAGTGTGTGAATGTGACTCGAAGGCTTCCGTTTCCTCTCATGTGCATTACACTCACTCACTCTCTCACTTTGGCAGCAGAAAGGAAGAAAAAAAAAGGGCTCAACATGGCACACACTGCTGGAGGTATCTCCAGGGGGTGTTCGTGAAACACACGCACATGCCCAAAAACATGCACGCACAGACACACAGAATCACAGATTCCTGCCGTCACCCCAGCCTACGCTGCTCTGATGATGCGACAGTGGCATCACAGCATGGGGGGCACCATTAGAGTCAGGGACAGACGGGCAATAAGAGACATATCATTGGTCCTGACTGACAACTTTCTTGCTCTTTTTTATTTCTTCTCTGCTGATATAATGTTAGGATATGTATGTGCGTGTTGTGTATCTATTTATGCGCCCATATGTTGGTATGCACGTGTGTGTGCGTGTGTGTGCGTGTGTGTGCGTGTGTGTGCGCGCGCACTGTGCTTATCCAATTATTTTCGAATCTCATCTAAGAGAAGCGTCTGTTGTTTGCCATCTGCAGAAGATGAGGGTGGCAGACATTAAGGGAGAACATCAGTAATAAAATTCACATTCTTCACATTCTTACACACATAAATACACGGACAGTTCAAATTAACACAAAACCAATTGTGCACTCTTTGACCTGTGTGCCATTAAGGGGATAAACAGCACATTAGGGTTCAAGAAAACAATGTGACATGACATTTTCTGCGGCACTGACAAATAGAGATGCTAATACATTTGATATAAATCATGATCGGTTTTGTTTAAAAAGTACAACACGCCCTACCTCTCAACAGAAAAGACAAAAGAAGAGAAAATAGAGAAAGATAAGCAAAGGACAGTATCCTGCAGGGGTGGAATGATGAATGATTCATAAATGACTGAGTAAGAGCGGAGGGGAGTCATTAATTATTTTGCTGCCTCTGGTAGAGGATGAACATCTTTACATGGGGATTTGAACTTCTGTCCAGAGAGAATGGGGGGGGATAAAAATTGAGAAAGCGATTGACAGTTTTTGATATCTGAAGACCCCAAATTGCTTAATGATCCCTTATGATGAGAGATACTCAAAACATGCTAGACATTTTGGACAAAAACGGAGAAACCCACATGCATTAAACAAAAAAATAATATTTTGACTACTGAAAAAAAACTACACCATCATCTCCCACTGCAACTTGTCCCCCAGGCCTCTGCAGTGAATAAGAATGAGTTCTTAGTCAACTTGCTATGTTAAATGGAGTAAAAAAAAAAAACATTGCTGAAGGGAAGGACCTACACTTAACATAGTCAAGGTTAAAAAAAGTGTATTTCATAAGTCCTCCGCATACAGCAGAGCAACCACTGTAGAGAGAAGGAACTTATTCCCACAAGGACTCACGGTTATTGTCCAGAAACCCTGCAGCACAGATTTGAGGCCTTGAACACAAACACGTACATTTGAAAACAAGCACATTTTAAGTGTTGGTCGGCAGCAACAGTCTGCAAAAAAAGACTGTCCACCAGACAGCTCTTCACATTGTTCATGATCTCCTGTTTGCAAGTCCATGTTCAGTAAACAAAGATCCAACAAGGCTGCCACACACAGTGGCAAATGTTATTAAAAATGTCTTAAATTAATATACACACACAGTAGTCAACAACAACAACAACAACAAAAGGCTGGCTTGCTAACATTCCTCTACATGCGTATGTGTGTGTTTGTGGTGTTGGGCAAGTATTGTCAGAGTGGATTAGAAGTCCAGTGCTGCGACCATATGGGTGATAAGACCCTTTCTGCAGCCACCTTCACGGCAAATCACCATCAGTGGTCTGTCTGCACACACACACACACACACACACACAGAGTCCTCATTAACCATGTAACACGCACACACACACACGCACGCACGCACGCACACACACACACACACACACACACACACACACACACACACACACACACACACACACACACACACACACACACACACACACACACACACACACACACACACACACACACACACACACACACACACATGCTCTTCAGACATTCTTAACAATCTGACCCAGATATCTACACATAAAGCTGCATGTGCACACAAACTTAAATGTAGTTTTCATACTTTAGAGCATAACAAGGTGTGTACAGTAACTACATATCCAGAAGGATTTAATCATACTGGAAGGTGACCAAACCAAACAGACACTGAAGAGATTACTGACCCAGCCATGGACTTAATCTACCAGACCCTTTACCACTTGAAAGAAAAAGGAGACCAATGTTCACACTACCAGGATGAGGCAGAAGGAAGGATACAGTAGAGGGAAGAAAGAAAAGAAAGAATGACGCAAGAAAGTTAGAAAGAGGAATGAAAGAAAGAAAAAGCAAAAAGAGAGAGAGGAAAATGAGTTGTTCATACCTGACTGCATCTGTAATATAAAATCCAATTTGGAGAGGCATAGACGTGAGGCGAAGGGGTGGAGGACGAGATAAGGTGGGGTCCTTTTTTCCTGCCGTAGCCTTGTCCCATCTTACACAGTGCATGCTTATGTACACACACAAATGCGCATGCACACACACACACACACACACACACGAGCGCGTAGTCCGTCATCAACTCGGCAAACACTAAATAATGAACAGTACGGAGGCTGTCCCAGCATGATAAGTGACTGCCCTATCCTTCCCATTAGTGCCACCCGCTAGAAGTAATGATAATTATGTCACGTCCCTTCGCGTACTTTTATTGAATTCTTATCTATGAATAAACGAAGAAAGCTAGCGTCAGAGTGAGAGGGAAGGGAAGAGTTTAAAAAGAGATAGTGGCAAAGTCAAGCTCAAATAAGAATATCTGAAAATTCTCATTTAATTATTTTACGTCTGAAAGAAAAGCTGCGATATGGAACAGCAAAATAGTGCAAGTTCAATGAGCAATCAGAGGTCTGACGCTAGGGACTTGTGACCATCACTGATAAGGCTTGAAGCCCTCTCTCTATCCCTCTAGGAAAGGAGCATAATTTACCAGAGCTCTGCCAAAAGACCACGATACTGCAGTGAACTACGTTTCTCCAGAGTACTGTAACACAATAACTACAGAGGTGAATGAAAGAGCTGTATGAATATAGGTGACTTAACATGACCGAAAAAATGAAGCTTGACATCTGTTTATGTTGTAAGAATTTCGGTGAAAAGCCTTTATACTGCACATCTATACTCAATATACTAGATTCATACTACAAGTTACAGTACAAAAACAACTATACTGTAACAGTAATAACTCCTTGATTGCCATCATATGATGTTAATAAAAAGATATGGACTTAAAGGAGAATATTACAAGATGCTAGAATCTCTATTAAGAGATTAAAAGTGTTCTTGAAGTGATAATGAGGATAAAAACATCACTGTTAATGATAAGTGATTAACAAGACCTACATAAAGACAATGTGTTGGATAGAAGGATAGAAACACACACACACACACACACACACACACACACACACACACGGGAATGTATGACATGCTTTTGAGAGTCCTGATTAGGGTAGGCATTTATGCGCACACATTCACAGAGGCAGAGCCAAGGATAATGAGTGTGTGTGTGTATAAAGTGCTCTTTGACAACTCCAGTAGAGAAGGTAATGAGTGTGTGATAATACACTCAAACAAGAGCTTAATGAGGCACAGGTAAAAAGAAGTGTTGCTACAGAGGTACTGCAACTAAAGATGAGAAAACTCCATACACCACTGACTGTGACCCTCCATAAAGCATCCAGACAATGTTTTTTAATCTGCAGTGTATTCTGATCAATAACTGCTTAATGACCTGAGAGACTAGTAGCACTGTCTCCTGGAAAAAAAGGCCATGATGTAATATTGCTCTATACTGTAATACACCAGTCAGTAGAGGATGTATGGTGTCTCAGAGGCTTGTCCCCAGGTGCTTCCAGCTTCACTAAACCACCATACTTCTGAAATCTGTTGGATGTGATGTGAAAACACAAACATATACTTAGTATTTTCCCAACTAGTAACATTTTTGGCAGCCATGAAAACCTCTCTCTGTGCCAAAAGGGCAAAAACAATAAACTAAGGAAATAAAATGACAGGAAGGATAGTCTAATTTTTGTGCAATTCAACCATTCAACAAGCAGCAGCATTCATGTGTCCAAGACAATCATCAGTTCTTCAGTATGCTGAATAAAAAGCAACAGATGTCTGCGTTGGCGTCGGTGTGCCGGGTGCAGGTGCATAAATGTACTGCATATGTCAATGTTTGTGCCAAAAATATCTCAAAGTTTTGCTTCATTTAATTTCATCAACAGAGTAACACCTTCAGATATATCCAGTTAGAAGGAACAGGGTGTTTGGGTAAATTGAGGAGAATCCATTTGGTTAGGTGATAAATATCAGCATACAGTCTTTCAATCACTTTGCACATACAATCTAGTGATGTTACAGATTCTTGTCCGTATGCATAAATGAGACCTTAATTATGCAAAGAAGTATGAGTTCAGTATGAGTCTGTTTGTTGCCAAGATAACTAGGAGAGAAGGAGATGAGGTGAGGAGGTGATGTTCTTCATTAAAATTAAGCGTTTGCTACAATACCACTTGGTAACATTGTAACAATGGCAATATGACAAAGGCGTCAGTATACTTAATTAGAACTGCTTGCTGGATGGACGAACAGCTTCAGAAACCCTCTCCCCCCACACTTTTTTAACATCAGAATTGGGGCGTCTGTCAATTTCTGTAACTTTCTAAAAGTGACAGTCTGACATTAACACCCATATCACACAATGATTTTCCAGCTGTTCCGAGGTGAGAAAGTATGCAGGGTTTGAACCTCTCTCTCAGGGTCTCTTTTTTCATCTGTTACACAGATATTTAGGTCACTTTTTGTGTTTCTTTGTTACAACTGAATACCTTTCAGGAGAGATTGTCTGAAAGTGTGCACGATTTTCTCATATTTAAATGATTATCGTGTCTCGCCCTTCTCTATGATGGCTGGGGCTTTTGGATCCTTCTTTGAGTGTGGTCATCATGAACAGCTTTTACCCTCCGACGAGGAGGAACAACACGTTGTACAGATGAGTAGTTTTTAGCACAAACTTGCGCTTAGACATGAGTTTGCAATGATGTAAACGGACCGTGGGTCCCAACTTAATCGCACCGATGACTGGAGTTGTTCAAATACCATTGTTTCCTTCCTGATACCAGTGCGTTTAAAAAAAACTACTAAATAATAATAAAATATTATTATAATAATAATAATAAATAGAAACTACTTAAAATTAGATTTTTCTGGGCTAAATTGACGGTATAGGATCAGTGCACACACTTGCATACTTCTCGATACCAACATTTTAGGCAGTATCAGAGGCATTTCCGATACTGATATCGATATTGGAACAACTCTACTGACACCAATAAAAAACAGTGTCTACTTCCAAATAGTGCTTCCCTTACTCACTGGAGGTATGAGGCAGGTTAGTGAAGAAGGTCTTAAGGCGACCAGCAAGCCACTCCATGCTCTCATGAAGGTTGGCCAGAGCCTTCAGGTCACTGACGTCCCGCAAGATCTCATTTTGGGGGATTAACTTGTCTCCTAGGTTCCCAGTCAGCACCTCCGACTCCTTAGCAAAAGCCGCCCTGAAAGATGCAGAGAATGAAGGGTGTAAGAGTTTGTGTGGATAGAAGGATAGACACAATATATTGTTGGCAAAGAAAAACATAATTTGACCATCACTCAAACAGCAAACTCCCTTTATAAAAAATAACTGCAATCAAAAAGTACTAGGGAAAATATATTTCTGATGTCTATGAGGCATGACTATGAAAAACCCTATAATCAGTCTACAGTATAAGTTATTTGCAGAAAATTACCAGTTATTGGTTTGCTGGTTGGACTCATAATGCCGGCTCTGCAGAAGCAGTGAATGGCACACATAAATGCTATAATAGAAGCCAATTTTCATAAAATAAAACATAATGGATGGCTGAACAGAATGGATGTCCAAGTGTATGTGTTTTCTATTTATAAATTGTGTTCATACAGTTTGGGTGTGTTTGAAAATGGTTAAAATATTATAATAATCCAATGCTTAAATGCACAATTTTGTGGGACTGACTAGGGCTGTGACATTTACAATGATGCACAAATGTCCAAACTTGATAAATAGAAACAAGAGGGGCATGTTAGGAAGATAGGAACACAACAAAGTCGGACACAGTGTTAAGACAATTTTGTAGAAATAGTCACTTTAAAAGGAAGGAGTTGCGAAGTAGCTAAAAAGTCAGTGGGAGAGAAAAACAACAGGTGATGGAGACAATTTGGAAGTGGAAGACAAACAGATGGCAGAGATTTAAAAGGGTGGAAAAACAGAGACTCGGACATCAAAACCCCCTTTGACACTATATTTACAAGCGCTTGTGGTTTTGGAAGGATAATTGACTTTGGTGACTGGCAAGAAAGAAGGGGAGAGCGCGGGGAAGCTGGAGAACTAAATCTCAACACCACAGTGCTGCAAATACATGGCGTATGTGGACTCCAGAGTCACCAGGATGCCCACATGATCAACATCCTTTGAACAACAAATTGGTTAAAACAAAAACCCTAGACACACAACTACATATACTCTCACATATAGGCATGTGTAGCTTATAAATGAGGCTTAATCAACGTACAGGGCAAGTTGCAAGTTGTGCAGAAGCTAATGCCCCTTTCATAGTGATGAAAGCATCTCCGGCTCTCAAATCAAACAGCCTTATGGTCTCTTGCTATCTCTGAGCTCTCATAGTGTGTGTGTGTGTGTGTGTGTGTGTGTGTGTGTGTGTGTGTGTGTGTGTGTGTGTGTGTGTGTGTGTGTGTGTGTGTGTGAGAGAGAGGGAGGGCACATACAACAGATTGACTTTCTTGGCCACACACAACCAATTTATTTATTTACTTTACTATTCCGCTCCGATGAGCTCCAGTGTTCCCTGAAGAGTGCGCACATTCAAAGCCAATTTCGATAAGACTGCTGCTGCTGCCCCACCCAGTCTGCTCTCCTTATATTTTCCTATTTTGCTTCTCCCTCAGTTCCTTACTTCCTTCAGATAAAAGGTGTTTAAAAGAGCAATCATGACTTTTTTTATGGCTGCATCTTAGTCAACAACAGAAGGTTCAATAATATGTGAATAAAGGAGCAAAGACGGGAGGGAGGGATTATTTGCGCAATTGCTCAAGTGTGGTGGTGTATGTCTACTCTTCCTTGTTTGTGTGTGGAAAGTGTGCACCAGTGTGTGTACTGAGTATAGGTTCTTTATGATATGTGCACATTTATATGAACTAGTACATAATGTTCTCTGTGTGTATATGTACCGAGTAAAGTCCTCTTCATCCTCTCTCTTCTGTCGCGTCTGTCTGGGTTGGGCCATATTTGCCCAGTTAGGGAGCGACTGGAGCAGACGACTGATGTCCTCGTCTTTAGACCAGGAAGCACTGATGGTGAGCTTCTCCTCACACTGGACTACACCCCTGAGGACACACAAGACATCATGAAATGTAGACAAACTAAGGGAAGTTATAAAACATAACATATATGTATACTGTAGGGCTGGGCGATATGGAGAAAATCAAATATCTCGATATTTTTGACCAAATACCTCGATATCGATACCGCAACGATATTGTAGTGTTGACTATAATGGTGCTTTCACAAAATATTTACACAATGAGATTTTTGATAAATAATCATCAGTAATGTGGATATAATGACTAAGTGGGTAAAGGCAAATAATAGAACAGTTACAACAGTCTGGTAAGTTCAGAAAATGACATCACTTTACTGTAATATAGCCTTTAAAACCACACTTATGCCATATTACGATATTACTATTATATTATTATTATAAGACGATATTTAGTCTCATATCACGATATCGATATAATATCGATATATTGCCCAGTTCTAAAATATATATATATATATATATATATATATATATATATATATATATATATATATATATATATATATATATATATATATATATATATAATTTGTCTGTTGTACAAGTAGACAAAAATAATGACAGAAATAAGAAGAGGAAACTTGTTTTACTGGCTGAAATGTAGCATTGCTAAAATTCTACATGCTATTACTATTAATATATAACCGCTTGTTTAGTTTTATAGGTATCCGGTCATTAACTGGGGTGATGAGAAGATAGTAATTCTGACCTGTTGGTGGCGCTAGATGAAAGGTCAGGGAATTACAAAAGTTAATTTGAATACATTTCGGGGCATTTCAATAAAAGGTTAAGATATTAAAATGCTGCTCCAGAGCCATGTATCAAGTGTAGCTAAAAATTTGTTAAATGCAAAATAATGATAGTCATCCAGACAGACTAGTATCGTTAATGGTCAGGTAGTTGAACATGAGCATCTGTACTAACATGTACGGTAGTATTACAACAGTTCTGATTTGGCGTGAAGAGAAATTGGGGGAGCCTGCCAACATGTATTTGCTTTGTGTGCATAATATGTTGGAGAAACTGCTAGGTTCTGCAATTAATATCATACTAACACCTTGTACAAGAGACACAAGCACTCTGGGGTTTCTCACACACACACACGCACGCGACGCACGCACGCGCACGCGACGACACGCACGCACGCACGCACGCACGCACGCACGCACGCACACACACACTCGCTCGCACGCACACACGCTCTGAGGTTGACCCGTGACAGAGTCCATATGGACTCCCAGCAGTCTGTCAGTCCTTTTCCTGCTTCTCCTGGCCCGTTGAGCACTCCCTCTCACATCCCTCCATATTCTCTCTCCCCCCTCCCCTTTACATGGCCAGGTGTTATATGGTCCTAGGGGAGACGGATGGCCTTTCACAGCACAAATGTGTGTAAAAAGCAATACATACCAATTCAAAACTAATACCATATTCTAAAAAGTATTACACATTCAATGCTTCCTAAAAGCCCTTCCTAAAAATGCACACTAAGATTTCCCCATGATTTTCCACAAAAGCTTTGCAACCGAACCTAAACAACACAGATTTTTTCCTGCAGTTTATCAATCAAAATCCCAAAAGACACTGAAACCACAACAACTAGCGTCCTAAAAGGTATCAAAGAATGCTCCTTAATGAATTTGTTGATGCTGTTACAGATAACTATAATTCAAATACTACAAAGAAAATGTTAAAGTGGTTGTCATTGTCAGTTTCTATTGCAGCTGAGCTAGCCTCTTTCATTCTTTTACCTGTAGGCTGTGTTGCAGATGTCCTTGTACTCTTTGAGCTTGTCGCAGACCATCTCAAGGAACTGGTTGGAGTAGGCACTCAGGTCTTGCATTAGGCTCATTAGATCCTGGATGGACTTCTCCACTACCACCGTGCTCTGGAGGTAGAAACCGGAGGAGTGCAATGAGCATTTGGTTGATTTTTTATTTAGGTATGAAAATTTAGAATTTTCAAAGAGAGAAACAGACAAAGTAAGAGACATAAAAAAAAACTGAGGATTGTATGCAAATTCTCAGTCAGATCCAGTCTTCTGCAATGCCATATAACAGGATAGCTCCAACTTCACTTATCTATATGTCACCTGTGGCTGTACTGGTGACTGGTGCTGGAGAGCTTGTCAGAAGTTGTAACACTGTATTGCTGGAATGGATGATTCTTTGTGTGTAAGTGAATCAGTGTGAGTGCACATATTTGTGTGTGTTTTAAACTTCTGTGTGTGTTCTCAGGCTAAAAGTGTGTGTGCGCATTTGTCACAGTGCACCCATCACCAGGAGCACCGGCAGGGCTGTGACAGCAGCCATTACAGATTAGCCACTCCTGCGTGACTAATAGCTGGCCCGGGAACAGCAGAGCAGCTTCATATACCCAGAAACACACACACACACACACACACACACACACACACACACACACACACACACACACACACACACACAACACACACACACATACACACACACACACACACACACACACACACACACACACACACACACACACACAGAGAGAGTAAACTTCAAAACATACACCTTTGAGCAATTTAAGAGCTGTTAAATGAGATTACAACTCAGTAGGTAGTGTGCCTGCTCCTAGCACTTAACCAGTCTATCCTACAGTACATCTCCATTAATAGTGATAACTTTCTATTATAGTCTGGTGATAGCCTTGCCACTCACTCTGAAACCAGCTATGACTACGAAAAGCAGTACTGTGTGTGAAGCAGAGCAATCCCGCACAAAAATACACAGTGGATATAAAACATGTGATTTATATTCATCATTCATATATTCTTAATATTCATCTCACTATTATTCCATAGTAAACTTAATATAGAGTTCCATTGTTTAGACGTGAAATGGAAAAATTAACAGCTTTGTCAAAGGCAAATAAAAAAGAAATGATCTGTAGTAGGTGCAAACAACTGCAGGAGTAGAAGGTATTGGCAACTAGAGGCTAGTACTTTAGTGCTGCCTGCCAGAACCAAGCAGAAAACGGTGACAACCAGATCATCTTTTTTTTATGAGTTCCATAATATTCAAGGCCAGTAGTAGTAGCTGCCAAAGTGTCTGCAAATACTGTAGGGGGCAGTGGTGACTGTAATTGATCATCAAAAAATATGGAGACCCCTGATGTGATAGAATGATATTAATATTAATAGCTCTTACTGTGTTTCAGTTTCCCTCCCTCGCTCATTCTGTCACAAGCGCGCGCACACACACACACACACACACACACACACACACACACACACACACACACACACACACACACACACACACACACACACACACACACACACACACACACACACACACACAACTGAGGGAAGTAATGATCCATAGCAGTGCCCCTGCCCATGGAGAGCTAACCAAGACCTTGTCTCTGCCAAGGGAGCACCCTTTACTGTCCATGCCAGGAAGAAATACATAGGCCCTGCAGGAGGGCTAGCAGCTAGTGTAGCTCTAGCAGCAGCTACCGCCACACCTTAGTGTAGGTTGGGGATACTGTAAACCACTTAAATAACATGGTTAGAAAAAGCACCGGCAATGACGACACTGAACATTTCTGTTACCGTGACAAGGGTAATAATACAGTGATAATAATTTAACTTTAAAAAATAACTTTTTTTTAATCCCTAAAACGAAAATAAAAATTTTTCACTTGCCTACTCCAGGGAGGTCAGTTTGTCGGCTCAGCACCGCCAAGGCTGAAATGGATTCAGTGGGTGGCTCAGGGAAACTTTAGCATATAAAATAAATGTAAGGAAGTAATAAGTAAGTAAGTAAAATGTATTTATATAGCGCTTTTCACAGATAAAAAAAAATATCACAAAGTGCTATACATAAAACAAACAATATGACACATTAAAACAAACATGGAGTCCATTACAGTGCTGGACAGTTTTTATGAACCATTTGACTTTGCAAGACTTAGATTATTTAGATCATCAAAACGGATTAATTTAGAACGTACACAGCAACAATCCTCGGAAAACTGGACTTCTGTAACAGCAGAAATGATAAGGTTACATCAGAGTAGGCGGAAAGCGGAAGGTGAGGGACATCTGTCGAATCTTCCGGGTGGCACCGGAGCAATCCCCTAAAATGAATCGTCGTCGATATATAGACTACAGTATACAAAATCTTAAGTAAAAGAAAAGCAAGATTTGGAAATTTAGCGATAATAACAATATGCTATTGTCAAAAGGCGCATGTGTTGTCAGAATTATAACAGTGGCCCTCCATTCTTGCTGCCTCGACACTGACGACATTGAGCTCCATGCTGTAGCAGGCCCAGCCAGTGAATGGAGAAGAGTAAACAATGGATGCCCGATCCATTACTCCTGCTCTAACAAATGCTCTTGCGCTCAGGTCCCTTGTCTAATTCTGCTCATTTAACACAGCCATTTGTCTTAGGCAGCAGAAATCATTAAAAAGTAATCAAGGGACAGATTGAGAAAGGGAGGGCTGAGAGAGAGTGAGGGAGAGTGGTAGAGAGAGAGCCTGTTCCGCTACATCTCCTCTATCTTACTTGAACGTTACATGGGAGACAACATCCACTGTGGAGGCTTCTCTGTCTTTGTCTAGCTTACTCTCTCCCTATCTCTTTCATGTTTCACGCTAAAAGGCCAACACTCTGCACTACCATGTGAAAACAGCCATATTTCTCTTGTAATTCTACTTCACAGTATTGCATTCGCCCTGAAACTGAGCTTGGTTGCACTTTGATTCCACTCTTTTACAATATTACAACGTAAAAGCATGGGCGCCAGAGAAAATTAGACTTGCGCCTTGCAAATGGATCTTAAAATTTTCTGGGGTAAACTGCTGTTGTTTAGAGTGAAATGAAGGCCATGGCCATAGTGGTCTAATGACAGCAACAAGACAGTCCTAGCACTCAGAGTGGCGCCTCAGCGAAAAAGCTGCTAATGCATGGTCATCACTATGGAAACCACACTGCGCTAGTGTTAAGACTAGTTATTTCCTTTGATGGAATGAGTAAAAGGCAAAATGCAGGGAATGGCATGTATACAGTATGGGTGCAGGGATGTAAATCGCTAAACTCCTGTGTTGCTGTATTCTGCTCGCCAAATGGGAAGTGTTATCCTGAGATATGAAGGAAGGTACAAAAAGAAAGTACATTTTATTTACTCAAGCTCACTTGCACTACCTAAGAGCATGTTGTGTGTGAATGGCAGTTTGTTTCATGGGGTTTCTGTGATGCGTTATTTAAGCTGTTGAAGTGGAGTAGGGACTTGAGGGCTTCAGGTTTGAACCGGAAACGGATCGTTGGGTTTTCCCCATTAAAATAGAGGGGTGCCTCTCAAGGTTGCCCGGGGGTCAGAGTGTTTAACCCCATGCTCTTTGCCATTTCACTCACACCCTGACCTCAAACTGCTGACTCGTGTAATGTCTATGCCATGCCATTCACATGTCTGACCAAGGGTTGCCAAAATAATCCATACTCAGCCGTGCGTATACACAACTGCACACACCCGCACGAACAAGAACACATGCAAAGATAACCTCTGTCTCTCCCCTTTCTCTCTAACACACACACACACACACACACACACACACACACACACACACACACACACACACACACACACACACACACACACACACACAGCCCCTCTCCTGGGTAAAGGGGGAGCTGGGCATGAGTGGGACATTGTCTTGACAGATCATTCATCAATGTCAGAGACAAGAAACACTCACAAGACTCCCCTGACACACACCGGACGGCCCCCATGCTTGTGCCTGTTCAACCACAACACATGTTTCTTTGTATGTGCAGGCAGTGTGATTTTTTTTCCCACTGAAGTGTGTATAATGTCACCAAAACAAAAAGCTAGATGAATCCACTAAACTTTCTTATTTGACTTTTAATTTTTTGCAACTTTCAAGATTTGGACTGCGTTCCTCTGGACATTTAAATTAAAGTTTTCATAACAACACTCAAAGAACTGTTCAACATCCATTGTTTATTTGTACGCAGATTTGCATTCTTTTTTTTTATTAATATTTTTGACAGACAGTACAACCTATGTCACCATCACAACTAACAAGACATCTATATCATCCACTGTCCCATTGTATGAATACAGAAAGAAGAAAAAAAGGAAACTTCATCATGTGCCTTACATTACAATACATTATTCTACCAGTCAAAAGCTACATTGGATTGGATCATAACCGGTGCCTTATATTCTGACAGACAACCCCTCTATTGCCATCAGGAAGAAGCCACAGACTTAATTAAAGATATCCTCTCTCCCCATTACTCTGTAAGTGACTCGCTCATACGCAGCTATTTTTGTCATTTGTTCAGTCCATTCCCTAAAACAGCACAGAGTAGATGATTTCCAGTGCCTCAGAATTATTCTACATCCTGTTGTAGTAGCCAGACGTATCCATAGTCTTTGTCTTCCGGTCAGAGTGTTATTGTCTGGCAGCAGACCCAGAATACACACAGCTGGGGTCTTGGTGAGTTGTAATCCAAATAGATCATTCAAGAGGGTAACAACCCTATCCCACAAATGTGCATTTTTTTCACAAGAATACAACATGTGTACCAGAGTACCCACTTCCTTCTCACACCTCCAACATGTGTTACTGTCCTTAAGTTTCAGTTTGGCCATTTTACTGGGGGTCCAGTGGTTTCTGTTAAGTAATTTGTACTGAATAAGCTGAGATTGCGCTTCACGAGAACAGTGCCAGGACGCAACCAGCTTCATCCATCTATCAGCTGAGATCTGCTCGCCCACATCTTTCTCCCAGCACAATCTCAAGCCCTCCATGTGGGGTGGAAGAGCCTCCCTAAAAATCTCATAAAATTTAGAGGCTCCACATTTTTTATATTTAGTTACCTGGACTAACTCCTAAATCCTGGTCACAGGGCCAGGGTTCTTCCCCCGAGTAGCTTTAATGCAGTGCCCAATTTGTAGAAATTTCCAGAAGTCCTCTTGTGTAAGGTTATATTCTTGCTTAATTTCATCAAATGACCTTAATCCGCAGATTTGCATTCTAACACACAGACATCAGTTCTTCCCTGGAAATCACCAATAAAGAGCTGTCACCTCTTATCAAGTACAAGTAATCATCCCTCTGATGGACTGGCTGCAATAAATTATAACCTGCATATGTAGTCATATAGCAAACCCATCATTTTAATCAGTTTGGGGGTCAAATCTGAGGTATGCAAATTTAATCCTAGATGTCACTGTAGCTGGACAAGAAATAATGATGTACACGTTGACTTAGCTTCAATGTTCCCAGTATGGCATTGAAACAAATCACTATGAAGTAAAGAGACCTATACATAGCTTCTGGAGGGACAAAATTGAGTTATTATAGGAACACATCTTTTCTTTTACATCCCCCATTATCACTTCTCAGTTCTCCACAAAGCTTAATGCAGTGTTTGTAAAGTGTTGTAATTGAGAGATGAGGAGCAATATCACACTTGGCTGATTACAGATGGGCTTCCATATTACACACACCCTATTCACACCCACACAAAAAAAAAAAAAAATGCAGGGTGGAATATGGAGCTTCTCCATGTGCTAATCCTAGGAATCACCCAAGAGTTCAGATTTGATTCAATACAGGAACCTAAAAGGCAATTGTATTAATCATTCCATGGTCCTATGTGCTTCTGGTGGATGTAAGAGAAATGTCTTTGCCATTTCATATATTTATTCATCACTTGTTATCATCAATTATTCAGAATTATTAATCACACAAACTGAGTTAGGCCATCACTGGTTTGTGTGAGTGAATACAAGTCTGTATAAGATATGAAAGAGAAATTATAATTCAGTTTAATGCGTTGTGTGAGGGGGGTATGTTCCTCTCTGTGTCCCATTAGAGCCCATAAAGAGCTACTGTATCGGTGCACGTCATGCACATACACAGACACATGTGCACAGACAGAAACACACCAGGCGTGTGCTCCCAGCAACACAAAGCTTGTCATTTGCAAATTCAGGGCATTAACTTGCTTCTTAAAATTCAAGCTGCAACTTTTATCAGGTGCCCACAGCCAAAACCTTCCTTCCTACATTCTTCCAAACCAAAGGGCATGTTTGTGGTAGAGCTGACATTTCAACTTCTCTCTCTCTCTCTCTCTCTCTCTAACTCACTCAATCCAAAGGCAAAGATTATGTCTTGTTACACACAGAAACTCTGTCAGGGGTAGCACTGCATGGTGTGAACCTGTACTACCTTAGGCTGCAGTTGGTGAGGCTGTTTTCTATACTTGTTTAAATGCTTCCTCTTTCACTACACATAAGACAATCACACACACACACACACACACATATACACACACACACACACACATACATATACACATATATACACACACATATACATATATATATATATATGTATGTGTGTATGTGTGTATATGTGTATATATATATATATATATATATATATATATATATATATATATATACACACATACATACATACATACACACACACACACACACATTTACATACACACACATATACACATATATATATACACATATACATATATATACACATATATATATATATATATATATATATATATATACATATATATAGTTGGTGGAGGTTGGAGGCCCAGGGCAGCTGGGCGCAAGCCTCAGGAGTGTATGTGTTTGGTGTGAGATAACCAGACGAATGTGGGTGGTGTGGGGATTGTTACACCTTGAGCGGTGAGAAAAAAGGCAGAAGAGAAAAAAGGCTTTGAGGTGAGCTACACTCAACAACTGTCTCGGAATTTATCAGGATTTTAGTCCATTTAGTAGAAAAAAAAGTGACTTCTTCTACAATATTGTACCAGAGCAAATAGCTTGTCAAAAAAGATCATTCCATATTGTAGTGCGTAACATATGGTGTTGTATGTATTATTCAAAGATTTGCTCTTGTAAACTTCCTACAGATGTAAAGATAAATCATCAAAGAAACCATTGAAACTGGACCAATCTACTGCTCAATAAGAAAAAGTTAATAAATTACTCTATATTACTATATAACTCTCCAGTTAATTGACTAAGAATGGACAGTCAGACAGAGAAGCTAGCACAAGATGATGCACATGTACTTAAGAGTTCTTTAGAGATCTAATTGAATTCTAATTAAATGAATCAACATTTCTCATGTGATGGGACATAATATGGCAAAGGTAGGATTTAAATAGCCTCCAACCTTTAGTACCTTTCAAAAACAACACTGACTACAATTTAAAGTCAAAAGTAGCATTTACCATTTGTAGCAAAAAGTTAATTGTATGAGTGTGCACCAAAACAATGTGTAGTGTAACTATAAGACTTTCCTTTTAAAGTAACTATAAGACTTTCCTTTTAAAGAGCCTGGATGCTCTTTAGATTATAGATTACAATTATAATAATAACAATGAATCAAACAAAAAAAACATTAATTTCATCCCGCAACAACCTCTTATTGACCTTTGAAGAACATGAGATGGATCTGACCAGTTTGAGATACTAAACATCATCGCAGTTTAAGTAAGGCCAAGATGAGAACATATAATCAAAACCACCTGTAAACCACCATATTGCTTTAGTGATTACAACTTTCTCTCTCTTAGTAGTGAAGGAAACGGAGATTGGAGGGACTCATTTCAAGTGAAGCCAAAATTGGTGCGAGTAAAAGTGGTATTTTTTTATTGAGTTGCCTCATTCCTTGATAATTCCTAACGGCTGTAAAATTGTCGACTGGATGCTTAGGAACAAACCATGTCATGACAGATATGTAGTAGAGAGCTCCAGAAAACATTTGGACTAAATGGAAAAGCATTTAGATTATTTATTTTACGGTTAACAGGCCTATTTTGGCAGAATTAAAACGGGCGTTGTGCAGTTTGGCTGAGATTCCGATTTCTTACGAATAAACATGGGAATAGCTTTTGTTCCTGGTAGTGTCTGTGCTGTGTGTCTATCTGTGTGTGGGTAGTGAATAAGTGTGCATGTGTGTATACAAACCACCCTAATACCCTCTTTCCTCCCTTCTTCTACTCCCATTTTTGTCCCAATCACAGGGCACGGCTGATGCAGCTAACAGGTGTATTGTGTTGTGATTGCTGTCTGTTGATGGGAGCAGAGTGCTGAGAGTCTCCTTAATAAAGAGAGAACACACACACACACACACACATGCACACGCACACACCCAATATGCTCTAATCTACACTGTGTGTGTAAGTGCATGCGTGTGATGGTGGGGTGTTTGTGGGGGCAGCAGGGAGCCAATCAACAGGAAGCGATCAGACCCCCGCAAATAAACATTGCCTACACACATCATCACAAATAAAAAGGTCAGTGTCATTACAGTTTCTGGAAGTGGATGGCCAAGTGTGTGTGCATGCACAAGTAACGCATGTGTATGTGTGTACGCCTATTTCCACCCTCCTCTCTCACAAAGCTACATATGAATATGAAATTTAAAAGGTCAACATCATTAGCAGGCCATTGGCAGCTAATCGTATCTGCAATACAGTCAGCGTTCTGGCAGCTGAAGGAGAGTGAATGATACCAGTCTTTATGAGGCTACAGAACAAGTTTTGTCTACATACGAACACCCCAAAACAGGCAAATACATGCACGTATGAAATAATGAATGCAGGGACACTTACTGCACACACACTTACAAAAGTAGTCTAGTTAGCGGCTATTGTTTGGAGAAACTGGGGGGATGAGGCTGAATGATACTGGAAAGAGAGGACTAATGTGTGTGTGATGTAATTATGGCTCTGGTGTGGTCTTGGCTGATGAAGTAAACAAGCAGGACACAAAGAATCCATCCGCAGTAATGGACCCCCCTTTACAAATACAAGCGCACCGTACCGGTGCATGTAGGTAGCTCGATATCGCTATCATCTGGACAGAGAAATTAGGTTGCCTATTGTTTTGGTGAGTTTGTCTCATTGTGCTTGTGTGAAACTGCATGTGCACATTGTGTGTATGCTTGTATGTTAGTGTGTCACAAAGTGAGCCTGTAAAGGGGACATCAGGGGTTTCCACCAAGATTAATGGAGCCAATCTCCAAAGCTATCCAGCAGAGTGACCATACCCTCCCTATCCCACTTTTGTCTTCTATTCTTTTCCCGTTCCCCCCTCTGCCGTTTTCCCTCTGATCTAACTCTAATTAAATGAATCAATCAGTGGCAACTGAAAGCTGGACAGATAGCATTGCACTGCTAGAGCTGCCAGCGTATACATTGTTGTGCTACTACTGTATACTGCTGGAGTCTAGCCCATTAAGAAAAACAAGAATAAAATGGGCATAACTATGGTCACAATAGATTAAAGGAAGGAAAAAAAACTGAAAGAAACATAAAGAAGACAGAGATTCCTGGCTTGGTTGCCTTTCTACTTTCTTAAACACCACTGCTCCTCTGTCAGCCCAGGCTATGTTATCACACAGACACATGAATCGACGTTAACCTTTCCCACTGAACTATATACTGTCCCAGTCAGCCCTTATCTCATGCTCCTAGTGGACAATATATAGCCAGTGTCATGCTCATAATCATATAATTATATCAAAATGCCAGATTCAACACCGCTGTGGCATAGTGATAGGCAAATAATTGCCCATATCGATATTATTTATTGACCTATGCCCAGACTGCATGGGTATTGCTTATTATGGACTAAACCTGGGCATGATATTCACCTTGACCCCTGTGCAGTATTTCCACAAAGTCACATTTCTACTGGTGAGATATCACTTACAAAGGGTCAAAGAATTCATATAGCATAAATGTATTTAATAATATGGGTCCACTCCAAAAGTTAATGCTATGGAAATGCATTTATAAATATTCTCTTCATGGTGCAAGAGGGTAGCAAAAATAGACCAGTGTTAAAACTATCGCATAGCATACAGCAGAGGGTCAGAAAATAATATAAACTTTATGTAGATATACATACATGTAAAAGCTGTGTATCCATGAGTCTTTCTATCTATGTGCACTGGCATATATGCATGTGCGCCATTACATTTCTGCTTGGCTCCAAACTCCTCAGCTCTATTCCAGAACATACAAACCACACATGCTGAACGCTAAAGTCTTCCTCCAATTCGTCGAACTATTGCACACATCAGTAGTGTGTGCTTCAGTGGTTGCAGAGAGCAGATGTGCCTATCAAATGTGTTCCCCTATGGTTTTCCGTATATGGCGCCAGCCAAGGTGTATGAGAGACTGTGTTTAATGTGGTGTGGCAATATTGAGCTCTCTCCCGCTCGTCAACAACGGTAGCTCTGATGCCAGCAGTGTGTGTCTCCGTCTGATAACACCTGGCACAGAAAGTATCATGGCACTTAAAGGGAGCACATACAGTAAATGTGCACACGAACATGCTCACACTCAAAATCCTGCATTGATTTGTGGACGTAAAGACACACAGTCACGCACAACCACATCTGCTCCATTATTGGAAACTCTAGCAACCATTATATAGTACTGTCACTATAATTTAATTATCCATTGCAGTCACAGAGTTGGTAGATTCACCACCTGGCCAGTTAGAATTTCCTGACATGCAAAACCCCCCATTTAAATGCCTACTTTTAGAATACTTTAATTCTCTATGTAGATTTATTTTAAGGTGTCCAAACAGAACTCACCATTGTTTAATGTATGAATCACTTAACTGGCTACAGCCTAAATCTAGAAGGCAATTTCACTGGGTTAAGTTCATCTTTACATGTATTTATTTCAAATGTCCTTCCTACTTAACAGTTTTTGGTTCCATGTAGAGTCCCATATCCACTGACACCGAAATATGCAATATCCCTTTTTCTTTGTTCCCCCAATTCTCAAAGAAGTTGGGCGCAGATCATTCAAATAAGAAGCTCCCTCCGATTGGAATTATCTTCTTGTTTCTTGGAGGTCTATCACCACTTACGGCTGCTTCAGGACATCTTTATTTTCTCATCTTAAATCTTAAATTATTTTTTTTATGTTAGTTTATTTTTGCTGAAGACAAACTGCTTCAATTGTTCTTTATTTTGGTGGAATTGATTTATTACCCGGGTTATTATTGTATCTAATTTCTTTTTTGTATATAAGTTGGGGGTGTGGGTGAAAGAGGGTGAGAGAGCTGTCTGTATCTGTGTAGTTGTAGTTTACGTTTGTTATGTAATGCTGTTCTGTCTGTATGCGTTTATAATTATGTATTTGTGTTTATAGGACCCCCTCGAAAATGAGATGCTACATATCAAGGGGCTATCCTTCCAATAAATTCCAATTCAAACTTTAGTTTATACTTTTAGGTTGAAAAGGTGTCAACCCCCGTTATCAAAAGCTCTCATGACAACTAAATGAATAAAAACTACACACTGAGGAAGAGGGATGTCTGTCATAACAGCGACACTGTGGATGAAGGCAATCAAAGAAAACAGTGGGAAGGCTCTAAATTGGAGACCCAAAACACAAACAAATGCCATCCTAACACTAGAATGTGAATGGCAGAAGAAGAAGAGCGCAAGGCTCTTTTATTTAGCCCAATTAAAAAAGGCAAAAAGCCCAAACAAAAGGAGTGTTTTATTACACTCCCCAATATCAGCAGTAAGGCTCATTAGCCACAGCAGCATAATTAGCAAGATGCTGCACTGCTCGTTAAGGAGGGGCCCAGGCCGTAAACAAACCCTGCTGAACTCCAAACGCCCACGGTCTCCCTCTCTGTAATGATCTGCCACCGCTGTTCCCTCCCTGTGAGAGAACCAGGCGCACAGACAGGAAGGCTCTGACAGAAATAAAACACACAGCAACACGCACGCACACACACACACACACACACACACACACACACACACACACACACACACACACACACACACACACACACACACACACACACACAAAAAAACACACACACACAGCAACAAAAACAACACACACACACACACACACACACACACACCCACCCCCACAGGTCTGCTACACCAACACCCACAGCACAGACAAACTACCGCTCTGGGTAACTGTCTTTCTTGACAACTGCATGGACAAACACACACACATCACACACAGTCAAGTCAAAAAAATATGTGTGCATGAGAAACGTACATTTTTACAATATTCTAGACAAAGAGAGCCATACTCCTCCGAAAATTCTGAATATTTGACAGCTGACATGTAGAAAATCATGCCAACTGTCTGGATCTTGACTTTGGCACGGCTGTAATCTTCAACCTGCCATGAGCCTGAGTTGAATAAGAAAGGCTGCCAAAATAAGCAAGATGAGCCTGTGGTTAAATGTGGTGCAGTCAATGAGGCATTCAATTCAGTTCATTTTTGGGTTCAGTTTATAGAAAGTTGGTGGAGTTTATAGCTAAGTTTAACAGTTTTTATTTGGACTGTTTCTTAAGACAGATTTTTTTAAATGTAATTATGTGCAGCACATTCAATTTTATTCACCTCTGTTGTATTGTGGTGGCAGCACATATTTGAGAGGTGGTTATCTGAAAACATCAGCAAACAAAAAACTAAATCTGCTTTGTATATTGTATACCAGTAGAAGGGAGGAAATATGTTTTGTATGTAGTTGTATGTCAACTGACCATTTTCAAGGGAAATAATGATTCTCACATAGACACATACACAGCCAAATATATTCTTGCAGCGTGTAGAAAGACATCTCTAAAATAAGCACAAGCACAGCAAAGCAACGCTCACAAGTCATGCTGTGTGTGTCACGAGTAAGCCAAAACTCTATACTTCTCAGGGTAGGTCAGCTATCATAATCACATACTTGCTTTCTGTAGAAAATGGCCCTGGGACACAGAGAATGTTGGATACAAGTATGTGTACGTATGTGAAGTTATATAACCACCAGTTAGCTTCAGCTACAAACTCAAAGATCAAGCACTATTTTAGCCACAATTATGATTCTGTGAGATTGGTGGCAGGGTGGGCATAGAGCAATGACTCTAATGGTCATAGAGCAAAAGCAGAGGGCGAAAGTGTGTTTTTGTGTCTGCCTGCCCCTGAACCAATTGAGAGCACAGAAAACTGCAAGGTAAGTGTACTCAAGAGAGCCCTCCTCAATTGAACAGAGGTACAAAGGGGAAATGGTGCAGAACAAACAGGCAGTGTGGTTTTAAGCCTCTCTAACTGCTCACATGTGGGTATGCTACACACTTACAGTATGCTATCATGTGCAGAACTTGTGTCACCAAAAGTCAAAGGTTGTTTACAGTTTGAACTGTCAATTACATTTGTACAATCAATGTACAATCCAAAATAAATATGTGAAGCTTCTGGGGTCCAGTTTTTATTGAGTAGTCTCTTGATTAAACTGGGGTAAATGGTCAATTTGTGGTGTTGATTTGAACTGCCTTACTGTATATTGTACAGATGTTCATTATAATTAATTTCCCCCATGTAAGTATATATTTGGTGTCTTGAGTTTGTGTATGCTGGATGTTCCTCACCTGCAGCAGGGGTCTCTGGACGCCCAGCACCTTCATGGTATCAGCGCTGGCAAGGATCTTCAAGGGGTCAGCTGCCTTGCTCACTGCCTCAATTTCCTTGTTGATCTCCGTACGCACCTAATTATTCAGTGACAAAGGTTTACATTATATGGGTCATTTTAAATGGAATAAAGCTAGAGTAATGAAGAAACTTAACTTTTGTGTTCAAAAACATCTGCTTGTATTTTGTTATTTTTCTACGTGTTTTTTAGTTTTGATTTGACATTTCCAGAAGGTGAAGATGACGTTCCCATCAGTGTAAACAAATGTCACTGTAATTCAAAGCAGTTTTTAATATTTCATAGAAAAACAATGCTCGGCTCCAGATGGCCTTCTGGGTAGCCACTTAATGGTTGAAATTTCTTGATAAACCCTTAGGGCCAAAGTCTGAGGGTGTATTATGTAGCATTTACATTTATTTGACTAAAGCAGCTTTAAAACCAAACCAACAACACATGAGAAGATGCAGAGGTGTTGTTATGCAGGAATCTCTTTTTATGTTTCTATGAACCAGCACACAGGAAGCAAACCACCAGCTTGGGAATTAAAGTGTAGTTGGGTTTAAGTATTATAAGGATTAAGTAGTACAATGACCCCCCAGCACTAAGCCATTGTGTTATCTAGCTTTATCAATTTTGAGAAGGCCAACTGAATTTCAAGAGCCCCACAATTGCGTTAGAGGATTTCTTTTTATATCTTATATAGTACGAAAGGTGCCAGCTATTAAGTAACAAGAACAGACTGTGACTTTCAATAACATACTACACAACTATGTTTTTAACATAAAGTGAGTACCAGTCTGTTATTTAGTGTTACCAGTGTTTTTATTATGAAAAATGTTATTTCCGCTGTTCAACTTAAGCATTGCTTTAAATGCCGACATGCTCTGTCAGACAGTATACAAGGCATCAATTTGTCTTGTCACTAACCTGGTTGAGGAAGAGGTCATTGATGTAGTAAGTGAGGAAGGCTCGGAGCTGGCACTGCTTGGCCTGACCTGGCCCCATGTTCATCTCTATCTCCTGAATGAACCTACACAATCAAGACAAAGAAACATTTAGAACAGCTAGAATACCATAACACCACCTGTGAGCGGAGGCTAATTCAAACACCAAAATGTTTGAAATGTTATCACAGGAGCAATGAGACACAGGCTTGTGACCAGCAACACAGTAACCTTGCATCAATGGGTCCAACAGCGCAGTGAAGGGTAAGATCTGTCGTGGGAACTCACTTTTGGAAAGCTTTGTATGACTCTCAAGGTGCTTTTAAACAAGGTAGTTAAAGTAAAAGTGCTCCAGTGGAGCTGCTCGTTACCATTAGTGCAAGACTTTAGTTAAACTAACTCTCAGATGGGAGTGTGTGCAACAGTCATGAAAGCGTCCAGCTTATCTGTAAAGTAAAAAGTAAACTATACAGTAGAGTAACTGCGAAAACCAGAGCTATTTGCAATGTTAATGATACAAAACGATCAGATCATCAGTATGGCTGCTCTCTGAATTCCCCCAGAGAGCTGGTGTCCGGTTGGTCAGATAGGGTCAGACAGTAATGTATGGGTTGGTAGAGGCACATGCACACCTCGTTTGTCAGAGAATCATTGGTCACTGGCCTCATCTCACACACACCACAGGGCAAACCATGCAAGACCGAGTGCCTTCTCAAGCGCTCAGCACATATAAATGCACAAATAAATCAAATTCCTCACAACAAATTCTTTGACCTACAAGACCTATGATATATATGACCTAAACTTATAGAAGAGAGAGACCGAGAGAGAGAGTACAAAGACAAGGAAAAATGTTATTTGAGAAAATAATGAAAAACTGAGGACAGAAACTGAAAATAACACAGGAGTGAAACTACAAAGATGAGTCCAGATTGTGATTTAGTTGGACATAGCCATTCATAACAAGCAGGAGGAAGACTCCATTGCTTGGAAACCGTGTGTGTGCTATTGTGCAGTGGGAGTCCGAACCAGGAGGCTGCAGCATTGCAGACAACCAGGGAGACACACACAGTATATGCAGGAAGTACAGATCAGCGGAGGTGGATGATTGATTAGCGAAAGTTAAGCTGGTATGTATGTGCACATACAAACACATGCATGCACAGGGGCAAATGTAAAAACACATGTAGACAAACGCACAAGGAGCACAAGCTGTAAGATAACACTACTCAGCATCTGTACTCAATTAGTCAGCAAGAGCTGAGGCAAGTGTGTGTGTGTGTGTGTGTTGGTATGTGCATCACTGTGCGTCAGAGTGAGCAAGAGAAACATAGTGAGCGAGGAACCTAAACCTATTCTAAATCCTTCATTGATTCCCATTGAAACTCCACCACCAACAGAAAGTTAAGTAGGATAAACTCTTCTGTGGCCTCATTAAAACCGTCAACCTTGCGAAACAATGGGGGCCAGATATACAGCCTCCATGTATAAATATGTAGAGTGCACAACTTAAATGCTCCTCCTTTACAAAAAAAAATACAATTTCTGCTGACAACTTAATTTACAAAAATTGATCTTAAGGACAAACGTTGCCAATTTAAATATGCTTTGTGTTGTTCTGAGATCCATCTCGTGCTGTCATTATTGTCATTATTGTCATTGTTTCAATACAAGCGTCAAGATGATGGATCTTCAAGTTAGCGTGTGAGCACAGATGGATTTTTGTAGGCAGGGGCGATAACATTTGAGTGATGTAGCAGAGACGAGGCAGTAAAACGGCTTTGTCTATCCAGACGGAGCAGGCCCCTTCACGAGGATACTGAGCCCCTGGGTGTTTAGCCAAGGTAAGTGGGCTAAAAGCACTGTTGGGGCCGGCAATTGTCAGCAAAACCCAAGAGCACATGTCAGCAAATTTATATTTTAAAAGTATCAGGGTTTTTTTTGGGAGAGGATTCCGAAAAATTATTTTGAATGTAGTCGTAGGGCTGGTTAAAATGCACATGGGTAAATAACACGGGGCAAAGCACAGCGGAGCTTAAAGATTTCCAAATGGATCCTGAAAGAACATCTCTCCCAGCTCGTTATCATTACAACCACAGCTTCCAAATGTCTGCCTCGCTGATGGTGTGACATACTGCATCGAGAATAACAGCTTCTGGTGAAGATGACGGTGGAAATAACAAATGTTAAAACACACATACACACACACTTGTCTTAACTCCAAATGAATCACAAACCACCAAAGGCTGTACAAAGCCATTTGCAGAAACTCGTACTCTGAGACGAACCTCTTACACAAAAACATGGTGAGGTAGTCTGAGGCCCGTTCCAGAAAGCAGGTTTAGTGAAAACTCTGAGTTGGTTAACCCTGAGATGAGGGAAACTCTGAGTTTTCCGTTCCAGAAAGAGAGGTAACTTAACCTCAGAGTCAGTTACTATGGTAACTGAGCCTGTGAACCTAACCTGGTCGGGAGCAGGTTTTCTTCAAGAAACCTCGAGTTTCTCTCATTCTCCTCCCTCTGAGAGGAATTCATTTCCTCATTCATTCATTCAGTCTGTATCAGGCGCATTTTAATGCAGTTTGTTATCTGCATGAATAAAAAGACGTAGCCTATTGGTTCATGTTAGGCAGACTATAAAACGTGTCATGTCCTTTTGTTGACGATCCCGTTGATGAAAAAGCTGTATTAATTCACAGAGAGTTTACGTGGATATTGAGTCCCGACTATAGATGTATTTTCATTTCCACATAACCGATTTGAGAGGTATTTTTTTTTAATCACAGTCCATTAGATATGTAGATACCTTATCTGTCCTCATATCACTAACATCAGCCATCATGGACAGGCTTTAACCAAGCAGATTCTTTGTGTCCATTACGGTTTTTGCAAACGGCAGTTTTCTTTATAACAGTAGCGGATCATACTGTAGCCTAATAGTAAAGCCACTGTAGAGCTGTCAGAAAAGTGTGACTCGTTCTGAAACGTTTTTTAAACGTCTATGTAGAGTTCCCTGGACACAAACCAGTGAGAGCCAAAAAAAGAAATAAATGATTATACATTAGCTATAGTTCTGTTAATGATCATGGTGCTGCAGCCTCAGAATGGGATTAGTATAGTTTACTGTTTCGCCCACAGGATTGCACCTGAATGAAATTATAATACAATTCCAGTTTTCACCAGTAATATTATAAGTTTACTGTGATTAAATATGAAATTAATACACTGTTAATGCGTACGCATTGAATCAAGCAGCAATTTTCTCCCACACAAATTCTCTTTTGCAGCATCAGCCCATTGACACAGCCGCTGTCTTGCTTTTTTAACGAAATGAATGTTCAAACTCGCTGTTTGTGCGCATGAGTATTTCCGCCGACCCGTTTGTTTGTGGTTGTTACCATGGTGAATCGTAGAATCATGGCTCCATTCATACTGCCTTTTGTGCACGCGCGTAACCCTGAGTGAACCTACTCCGAGTTGATTGAACCAACTCATATCAGCTGTTGTGGATCCGAAAACTCTGAGTTTCCCATCTCAGGGTAAATCAACTCAGACATCAGGGTTAGACTCAGAGTTTGTTAAACCTTCTACCTGGAACGGACCCCTAACCTCTCAGCAAGAATGACAGCCGGCCTCATTTGATCTCTCAAAACTACAACTGAGCTCGATTTTAGATTGGTCTAAATTGACATATTCACCAGTTATCATGAGCTACTGCACTACTACTTGTCTGGCAGCAGTTCCCTCTATATTAGCGGCAGAAAAATGTTTTCTGAAGTCTCTCTACATTAAATAGTCAATACTACATCAAGGCCAATTTAATAGTATACAAATACACAAATGGCAGGCCTTCAGTTACTTCAAAAAAAATAGTACTCATTCAAAGAATGCTTTCAATCCTTTCAAAAACTCAAAAATTCAGTAATGGTGTTCACTTCAGCTTATGAGGCTGTTATAATTAGACCCAATTGACAATGTCATTTTCATTGCCAGGTGATAACAAAACACACCAGTCAACCATATGGCAGCTGTACGCAGCAGAGGTGTCGGCCAAGTCGCAAAGGAGACGCAGTGGAAGCGCTGCAGAGACACAGCAGCGCTACACAGTGTGGTCTCGCCCCTGTGTGTGAAATCTTAATAACCTTAAATAATCTGCTTATCTACTACCCTCTCACACATTCACACAATTTCCAACTGGCCTAAAAATACTGTTGCAGACATTTGCACACAGACTGGCATGCAGCAAAGGTTGTGATAGTAGGCGTCAATTACAAGAAGGTAATGAGAATTAGATCATTAAAAAGGACAAGACCAAGTGCTAATTGATTTAGTGATTACAATAAGGATCATAGTAACAATAAAAATCATAAATGTGCTTCTGATCAAACTATTTGCTCAATGACACTAAAGCAGAGCAGATTCTTGACAATATGGAGCTTTTGTCTATGCCTGCTAGCAAAGGGACAAATCTGCCCTAAATGAACCATATGTTTTTAGAACTTATCACATATTTTTAAATGCAGCAACTAGGATGTGTAATTAGAGCTAAAACAATTAGTTGATTACCTGATAAGTTGATTGACAGAACAATAATTTGGAAAATATTTCGATAATAGAAAAAAAAAAAAAATTGTACAATCACATTTATGAAAACCTGGTCACAAAATGACAGACTCCTCATACTGGTGGTTAGGCATTATGTGTTTTCTGGGTGCTGTTGCTAAGGTTAGGTTTTAGAAAATCAGATGATTATTTCTTGACCAGAGGCACAACAACTGCATTGACCAGGCAGACACAAAACATGGAATGAATCAATGTTTTCATCTAGAAGACTACAGACAGGCTTTACCTTCACTTGTCCAGCCACTCTCTACTGTTCTCACAGGTGTCAAGAACTCATCACACACACTCTCAAAGACATGCATATACACAGACACAAGCACATAAATACATAAACACTCAGATTGATTTTTTTTTTTTTTTATTCAGAGGGAGTTCGCCATAGCATTGCTGTGTCTTCTCTGGATCCAACAACGCTGCACCAGTCGCACTCCAAACCCAGTTTCTTAGCAGCAACTGCTGATGATTGCACTTGACAGCATGTAATTATCTGTCATTAGGAAACAGATGTCAGAGCCTAGGGTCTAATTCTAGATGCCATGCCCTTTGTCTCAGTATGTATGTCGAGAAATAACATTCCTGAATGGCATAATGTATTTATAGGGATTTGGCTAATGAGTGGACCCACTGCATCCTCGTGGCTCTCTGATTATTCAGAGAAAGCAACGGTTTGAATTTTTAAGATAGCTAAAACAAATTAGAATAGACAGGGACAAATATGTTCTATAGCAGCAGTTCTGAATTCATTTCCCGCTGGAAACTAAACCTGAGGTAACAAATGCTTCTTTAAATGGAAAGGGTTGGGATCCCACCATCCATCTCTATCTGCAGCAGCGGCGTAATGATGCCGAAAGAGAAATGGGATAAAGACAAAGATTTAAGAAAGACAGCAGAATAAGAGTGTGCTAAGATCGATTAGAGACTCAGCATTTTTAAATCCCCCAGAATTCCCCCCAGGCACGGACCTATCAGCTATGGTGAATTCTGATTTCGCTGCCCAGAGAGGAAGGCTTGTTCTGTAAAGACCTGTCACACATCAAGGACAGGACACGCTGCCAACTGAGAGAGGTGGACGGAGAGAGTGAGTGCAGGCATGTGTGTGCCTACCTGTGTCTGCGGCACATACTCAATCAGTCTGTCTTTGTCACGCACGCACGCACGCACGCACGCACGCACGCACACGTCAATACATCAATACATCACATCCATTGACACTTGAAAGCACTTACCGATATGCAATTATTCTTACTCACAGTACTAGCCAGTCACTTCAGGAAGATTTCAAAGTCATAAAAGGATTTTAATGGATGGAGACACTTTATGAGTTTTATGGCACAACCAACATTAGCTTTCATTCCAACAGATCAGACAATAAATGCTAGAATGCCAGTTTGAAATTGTCATCCAACTGCTCATTCAATATTAATTCTCTGAGAATATGACACACTCCTATACACACTACTCACATATTTTTACAGTGGTCTTAAATTAATTAAGTCACACAGTAGGAATATAAACTCTATATACTGTAGAGGTTTCAAAGCACATAGCTGTAGCACTGCATTAAAGAATAAGTAAACCGAACAGATGGATGAGGGAAAAAAAAAAAATCACATTCTATATGGCTGCTGGCATGATTGATCCAGAATTCCTTTTTATCCACAATATGTATTGCTTAAGAAAAAATACATGTACACTTCTCAGTTAAATGTTCCAAGACCCCCAGCAATTACCACCACCACCACTGGATGGCACTGTGTCCGCTTTCTCCACCAGCTCAGGCTGCATGACCAGTTGACTGAAGTCTATTTTGTTTTTATCACAAATGGTGTTGAGGAAGAATTTAGATTCCAGTTGGTGTGCACCATCTGAAGCCTGCAGATGACAGGATTGTTGTACTGGTGTGTGCGTGTGTGTGTGTGTGTGTGTGTGTGTGGGTGTGTGTGTGTGTAATTTTTTAATGTGACAATACTGTGTTTGATTAAGTGTACCAGCGTTTGTGCCTGGTGAAATGCATATGGTCTTCCCACACACCGCCCACGCCTCTGCCAGACTCCCTGCTGTTTGTATCCCGCTCTTGCCCCTGATGCTGTATCACATACGCTGAAGGCTTTCGGTGTATTTGCACATGTGTGAGTGTGTGCGTGTGTGTGTGTGTGTGTGTGTGGTGGGGCATGAATGAGCGTGGGTCTGTTTAGGAGAACAAAAGAGAGAAAGGTACAAAGATGCATTATGTAAATTATGTGCGTGTCCACATGCTTACAGCAGCAGGGATAAATGGGCTTCATAATCAGGACCTTTCCTTGGGAGAGTGAGGCGAATAGAATCTAAAACAGAGGTCCATCCTCCTGTAACCCAGCACAGACTCTGTAGAGACCACATTGGAAGACATACAGACTTAAACTTGACCGCCATGCATTAAGACAAACAAATATCAGCAGTTCACAACTGAATGAAAAACATATATGTTTAGATAATTCTTGAAAGGCTTTTAACGTAAAGGTCCCCAATTAGATTTAACGTGCCTACAGAGTTCCATTTGCAAAAACTTTGTGTTAGATAACCCTTATAATAGTGTTCTAGTAGGATTTGACAGGATACAAGACAGGTTTCTTCCGAAGACAGGTATACAAGCATGAACAGAATCAAACTTGTGATCTAGACAACCAAAAGTTGTATCTCTATCTTCTGTCTTGAAATATCAGCAAGCTACTCCTAAAATTGTTAGAGGATTATGTGGCTCCTCTTTAGGGACACCTTAAAAACACTGTGAAAACTGCCTTAATGTACATTTTCTCTTTAAGTCTGGGCATCCAGAACTGTATCAAGCTTACCCTCAGTGAGAAACTTACAGTTTATTTAAGCAGATAATAAGTGAACACAGCATTGATTAGTGGCCATGTGAGTTTATTTACCAATAGCAAGTTTGTAGCCTTGATTGTTGAAATAAAATCTGTGCAGCGAGATATTACCAAGGACATTAAGTCTCTCCCCTGGAGTGTGTCCCCTGGATGCTTCGATGTTCTTTCAGATTTTAATGTGTCAGAGACTCCGGACGCGTATCTAGCAACATCACTTCATTTGTATATTTGCAACGGATGGGTGTGATGATGTGTGTGCGTAATTGTGCATCCACACATGTATTGCTTGCATACACATTTACAGTATGTCTGTGCACCTATTTCTGTGTGTGTGTGTGTGTGTGTGTGTGTGTGTGTGTGTGTGTGTGTGTGTGTGTGTGTGTGTGTGTGTGTGTGTGTGTGTGTGTGTTGGCCTGTCGCAGTGTGGCGCAGACCAATTAAAACGGGGGAGATTGATGACCAGGGGCTCTGAGTAGCAGCAGCAGCAGTAGCAGTAGCAGACAGCTGCTTCCTGCAGACAACAGGAAATGAGATGGCCTTGTTTAGCTGACGCTGCCAACGCCGACACCACAGAGCCTCAAAGACAAATCACCACCGTACCGCTGCTAGTGGCCTACTCCTCCATCTTCCCACAGCGTGCTCTCCACCCTCCATCTCTTTATCTCTCTCTAATTCTATCCAAGACTATCTCCCTTATTAGTCTTCTCTTCAAGAGTAATGTAGTCGAGGTAGATTCAGTGAATACAGCACAGGAAGTACAGATGCTATCTCTATTATTTGATCCTAAACTGCCACATAAAGCCTTTAGCCGTAACTTTGGTGTTTATTATAGATTTTTCTCTGACAATTTGGGAGCATTTAGCATATTTGAGTCAACTTAAGCCCAGAAGTAATGTACAGTAAACTAATGAGATTAATCACGTGGTCACCTCTGTAATGCTGAAGCAATGCATTATTATTAAATTCCAGTTTACTTGCTCAATGATAACAGCATGCTGGTGCATTATGGTCTGCTGCTAAATCATTGTCTGCCCATGTTTTAATTATTAGATTCAGGGTTGTGTGTAATGAAGGTCTATCCAGCAGTGCAAAAATCCTCCACTCCACTTAAACTTGGTTTCAAAGACACACACCTTCAGTGGTGCGTTGCCTAAGGCAAGGAAATCAGAGCAGCAGGGGTGCAAACCGGTCCGCTGCTGGTTCATTCTCATTCACAACAGCTTTCAAATTTTCAGAGGACCAGATCTTTTTATTTCTAAAGGTTTGTCACTGAAGTATGAATTTTATATAATGGGCTGTCTCCGCTGTCAACTGAATGGTAAATACTGAGATTTCTGGAATAAAGATGGACTCACAGCTTTACTAATGAGTCTGTAATGGGCAGTAAAGATCAGTTATTATGACACAAAGGAATACATTAGAAGCATCAAATAGTGTGAACAATTACATGGAGGTCCTAATTTGTCTTAATTTTATATGATGTTAAATTTTAGATCATCTGCTGGTCTTCATTATTAGTACAAAAAAAGATAGAGCCACCCAACTACTAAAAGTCCCAATATTGCAACCTCAAGCATCAAGCAGTTGTATAAAGGCTTGTTATTGACATTTATAATAAAGTTTTGTGTAAACCTCCCCTATGGAACATAGAGCACATTTACCATTCACTTTTAATAGCAACTAACTGTTGCAATTTGTTCCGTTTTCTTCTTTTACTATCCTGTTAATGGACCAGGGCTGTGGGAGTTTCAACTCTCTCACATGCTACATTGAGCCATTAAGACCACAGAGTGGCAGAGATGCCTCAATGTCACAATGGGAGGCTACCGGGACTGAATTACGGCTTTTGTGCGCACTGTACAATGTCAAACAATACAGACAGAGAGGCAGGTGATGGCACAAATTATGGCTGGTCCCACGGTGTGTATGTGCGTGGGCGTATGGAGCCTTAAAATGCCTATTTTCTTAATGACAGGCACCAATTGCTTTGTACACACACACACACACACACACACACACACACACACACACACACACACACAATTCTCTAGTCAGATAGGCAGGTGCAGACAAATACTGTATCTGGTCTGATTGTACTCTACTCAATGCTTAAGTATTTAAGTGTTTATCTCCTCCTTAGAAAACAAGTCTGATTAATAAGCTGAACATTAAGTGGCCTCCCACAGGTGAAATTTACAGAAACTGGGGAACGGGGACTGCTTTATTAAAGTAAGAAAGGAAAAACAAAGCTGATAGAGTAGAATACAAGAAGCAACACTTATAACATAAAGTGACTATTCAGTACTTTTTTCTAATTGAAACAGTATCTACAGCTTATTCTAGGGTGCCTTTACTTTGGCAGTTTAGTCTAGTACAAAAGACGTGTTTGACTAAAGAAACAATCGCCAAGTCCACATGAATAAGGCTGGTGCAAAGATCGAACTCTGGTTTGGGCTCTATAACAAAAAACAGTGTGAAAACTGCCTGAACATACCTTTTCTCTTTAAGTCTGGGCATCAAGATCAAGGTGACGCACTGTGAGAAACCTACAGTTTATACTGAATGTGTTAACGTGGCATTTCCCTCTTTGGGTTATTTCTCAGTTTCAGCAAAAGCTGAAAGACTTTGGGTCAAAGGATAAAAACAGAGGGAGGCTTTAGGCCTAATTAAAGGTAGTATCTACACTATGATTTTAGCGGCCTTAACACAGAGCCAGAGAGAAAGGAAACAAAAACAATACATTTGTCAGTACAAATCTCATACAATTTTTTTTTATTATTGTTCGGATTTTCTGCCTTAGGAACAGTCTTCACATAAGTCTAACTTTAGTTAATTAGTTGTATGAGTAGGATGAGAACCGATAAAGCAAGTGTTAGGTCCAGTTATTCTGACCTTCGTAAACAGTGACACGCCCACACACAATATGTTCTTTTCTAATCAGAGCTGAGGGTGATGATATAGTTTCTTTGAGCCACCGAAGGACACTCATGGTTCAGTGAATGACTCAGCAAGACTGAAATGGCAACTATCCCTGGGAGAGCTAAGTGCAAAGGCACTTTTCAATTCGCCTGAAAACTACTGAGAAAAACACTTAACCTGCACACAATACACAAAGGGCTGGCAGCAAAGATGGACATGAGGAGTCTATTTTGGCCCAAAGGGGAAAGTGAATGGAAAGTTACCCTGAAGAACGCAGGCAAGTCGAGGTCAAAAGGATTTTTGTCAGGAAACGGAATGGTTTCAATATTTTCTCAAAGATGCAATGGCCACAGGTGAAACCCGACTGCTATTCTGCTGAGTTATATATATATATATATATATATATATATATATATATATATATATATATATATAAAACACAATTTTGCGCTAACAATAAAAACTAGCCTTATCGTACATTCCCATTCAGGTATGTGTGTGTAATGCATTTTCTTCATACCTCCAAGAAAATACATACAGCACAGTATGCTAGCACTGCATAGTATCATAGACGTCTAAAGGTTGATGCGTTCTTTCAAACAGGTTGCTAGGTGAGCCGTTTCACATCACATTCTCCTTGGATTAAAAAAAACACTTTATATTTATCACCTCTTTTCCCTTTTCTCTCCCGTGCTGTCATCTCTGGTCTCTTATCCACTGTAACGCTTCAGACTCTTCCCTCTCCGTCAGCTTTCTCTCTCACCCTCTTTCCCCTAATTCCCCTTCTCCTCTCTATTTTTGCTTCTACATTGCAGTTATCTGTCCGTGGCACCGTTTCAATACACCCCTCTCTCTCTCTGTCTCTCTCTCTCTCTCTCTCTCTCTCTCTCTCATTTCATTTAGACCTTTATGTTAGCGTAGGACTTTCCATCCTGTGGCGTCCAGGTAGTAAATTGAAATGGTTCTGGGGGCTCCATTGAAGCCTGATTAAATTTAAAAAGAGAAAGTGCCATAAAGAGAACTAGTGGTGAGAGGTCTGTAATACACTGAAGGGCTCCCCAAGCTATGACAGTGTTGACAGGGAGAGGAGGAGAGGAGGAGAGGGGGGCACAGAAGGTGAAGATGTGTGGAAAGAAGAGAGGTTAAAAAAAAAAATGGATGGAAGGCATATGGACAAAGCCACAGAGTGGCAGGAAGTAAAAAATTGTTAAAATGAAGGAAGGAAAGGAGAAAAAAGTGAGAGCAAGATGATTGAAGAAGGAAGGAAGAAAGAAAGAAAGAAAGAAAGAGAGAGAGAGAGAGAGAGAGAGAGAGAGAGAGAGAGAGAGGTGATTGAAATTGTGTAAAACTCTTCATCGGCATGAAAACCAGCCTATTACCCATCACGCAGAAGCAGACAGACAAAAACCCTCACATGCGTACACCCTTGATAGTGACAGTTCACAGAAATGCCTCAATCACGGTTTGCATGGCCTGGAGGGAGCGAGGTGACAGGTCTCATATTGGAGACGGCCCAACAAAATGCAATTCCAGGAAGTCAGCTCTAGGGTGGTGTGTCTGTCATACCTACAGCTCTGATAATACTCCCACACATCACATTCAACTGCTGAAATAGCTACCTCTCAGCATATAGGGCAAGGAAAAGATAAAATGAACGTGGAGTCACACAGTACGCACAAGTATCTGCACACGCATACAGACAGACATACATATCACATGCAAGCCTTTCTACATTACTGCCAGTGGAAATATGATGCCAGGGGTTAAATTATTCATTGATCCTTTCATAGCCTATCCAAGCCTGCTTGTTGTTGTGTGTGTCATGTCTTGGTCCGTGTGTGTGTGTGTGTGTGTGGCTGTGTGTGTGTGTGTGTGTGTGTCCACTTGAAAGGGTTCTCAGGGGAGAGAGACAACCTTGAGCAGGCACTGACCTTTAACTTTGTGTGTTTCACTTGAAAAAGTGACAGGTGTGTGTGGGCGATGGGTTTTCATGTACATGGCCATACGGGTAAATAGATAAATATCCGTCTATAAAATTTTTTTTTTATATAAAAAAAAAAAAAAAAAAAGAGGGAAAAAAAAAGGGTTTATAAAAGGGGAGAGGAGAAAAAAAAAAAAAAAAAAAAGAAAAAAAAAAAAAAAAAAAAAGGACCCTTGATCCAAACAAATTCCCTGATGGATACGTTTCTCAGAAACATTGTGTGATTTGCGGTTCACATCAGATTACAGTGGGGGTTTGAATTAATTAACAAGACAATGAACTCTAGTTGATATAAACGAGCATTGAAATGTCAGTAGAGAATGGTATTTATTTAATTACACAACTGACTGATAAAAGGATAGATTGAAGGCAACTGTCCAAACAGAATATCACAGAAATTGGCTTGGACTACGTTTCATTTTGAAAGCATTAGTGCGGATGTTGCAACCGTCTATGATGGAAGTGGCAGCTCGCTGATCAAGATCTGATAGGAGTTGCAGTGCATGTGCTTCCACTCTGCATGTATTATTATTATTATTATTATTATTATTATTATATTGTGATGCTTTACGTGATTAACTTAGTTTGTAGAATTTCACGTCTTTGTTGGCACAGGTTTACAACTTTATTATATTATATATATATATATATATATATATATATATATATATATATATATATATATATATATATACACACACAGACATACACACTATTGGTCTCTGGATTGGTTTGCTATGGTTACTTAAAGTCCAACATAGAACAGATAGGTTTGTGTGTGTGTGTGTGTGTGTGTGTGTGTGTGTGTGTTGTGTGTGTGTGTGTGTGTGTGTGTGTGTGTGTGTGTGTGTGTGTGTGTGTGTGTGTGTATATATATATATTAAAAAAAATACAGTAGTATCTCTGAGTGTTCTCCGAGAATACAGTCATCAACTCAGCCTGCTACCTTGTTAGTATGAAATATTAAAAATAGCAATTTGTTACAACTGATTAGCATTTGTTGCTTCTCCACATACCACAGAGGAACATGTGCATCTACTGTAGTGGTTGTAACATGACACCAGGTAGAGTGCAAGGCGCACAATCACCACATGGCTCTTCAAAAAAAGCACATCATTGTGCATGTATGGCTTCCTCTTCATCAGTTCCCATAAAACGCTTTGTGTGGCTTTCAGTCTGCAGCACATACAGTATGAGAACTATCAAGAGTTTATGTTGGCTAAGCTAAACATATTGCTTTATTTAGGCTGCACAGATTGAGAGAGAAAGAAACCTTTTATCTGGCCAAAACATGTTGCTGGAATATATGTCAGTATTTTAGATTACACATTGAATACTGATATATCAAAAGATGCAGGTGGTTTACTTCATACAAAAATACATAGTTTTTTAATAAAGCACGGTTTTACATTTGCTGAGGCTTTAAACCAGAAGACTCTTTCTCCGTAGGTCAGTTGCTTTAAAAATGTACACCAGAATGTGAATGTGGAGAGCTGTATCTCCATCCATTATTAAACTGATAGAGGTTATCTGAAGTTTCAGAAAATTACAGGAATAATATATCTTTCTGTTTTTCTTACAGGGAGACCGAGGCTAGCAGTAAATGAGCCAGTGCAGAAAGAGGGACAGCGGAGTAAAGATGGGAGTCAGAGGAACAAGGAGAGATGAAGACAAGAAAAGAGGATTAGGCATGAGGAGTCATAATAATCAGTACACAGCCTACAGCGATAGACAGACTAGAGCGACCGAGAGATAAAAACAGGGAAATAAATTGAGAGATAGAGAGAGAGAGATGTCTGCAACCAGTGCTTAACAACAGCTGTGGCAAAGTTTTGTGACAGATTATGAGATGACCTGCAATGAACATTTGCACACAACGGTTTATTCCAATCTGAAGAAAAGGGTTAGTTTATGGAATGACAGTGACACTTTCTGGTATAACTGAAAATGCACTTTTGTTAAACAACTTTGAAATACTGTAGGCATACTTTATATACCTATATATATATACCTATATATACCTATATATATATACACATATATATATATACACATATATATATATATATATATATATATATATATATAGGTATACTTTATATACCTAACAGAGCAGAAACAATTTAGTCAATTAATCGATTGGTTAGTCAACAAAAAAACTATTGGCAACTATTTTGATTATCATATTAATCGTTTGGGTCATTTTGTAAGCAAAATAACAAAGACAATATGGTTCCAGCTTTCCTTGTCTTATGTGATAATGAACTGACTATCTTTGGTTTTTGAAGTATTAGGACAAATCAAGCAATTTTATTACATTGTGGTTCAGGAGATTTTAGCGGTGGTTTTCACTATTTTCATTACATTTTGTAGACCGAACCATGAGAAAGTTATCTACAGATTAATCAATGATAGATATAATTCACAGCCCTAGATAACATAAGGGATGAGCTGGTTAGAGTTCCGACTTCCGCTTTGGTATATTCTATAACAATGTATCTATAGCACTATATAACTTCCAAAGATCACTGGAAAAACAACAATCTGAGAAAGTAATGAATTCCCCCAGCTTGCTTATTCATACTCCAAGTCTGAATTAGGCAGGTGCTAGGGTTATCTCGTCTTTCTTAGATCAACTAGACTCAACAGACTTTCTCTTAAAAAAAAAAAAAAAAAATGTATTCAGTCTTTTTCACTCTGCTATCTTTCAATGCAAGGAAAGCTTTGCCAGCCTACGTCCTGGAATGCTCTCATTACATTGGTGCAGTTGCCAAGGGAGCTGGTGTGATATTCAATACTTCTGTTTCCCATCCCTCCAATCTCATTTACACTTGACACCTGACATTTGCATAATGGCCCCGCTCCATCTCCTATCTACTGAAATACAGGGTGGAGGTGGTGTGGTTATATATTTGTGTGTGTGTGTGTGTGTGTGTGTGTGTGTGTGTGTGTGTGTGTGTGTGTGTGTGTGTGTGCGCGCGCGCACGTGCTAACCTGATGCTAACGCTTGTTTGGCTGTGCTGAGTACATATGCCTATCTAGACTCTGTGTGTATGTGCGTGCGTGCACGTGTGTGTCGCAGTTAGGGTTAAATGACTTCCGTCTTAATCTAGCTCATTAAGCCTGCAGAGAGCTCGGAGTGCACCACATTGGCTGATTTGGGACAATTTGCGGAAATGCTGGCAGGAACACATAAATGTGCATGCTAATCATGGATGCCGTGACCCTAATCAGTCAGAGACAGATATTAGGTTATCAGGAAAATTAAAGGCGAACATGAGTTTTTGTCTTTTTTTTTTATTATAAAGTAAGCAATGTGAGATACTGGTGGAGTGCTATGAAAATTGCACTCTGTCAGAGCACTGGAGTCTTGCACCAAACTGCTCTGTTTATTCATCACAGGTTCCTTGCAGAAATCTATCAATGCACCACAACGTTGAAGAGTGCACCAAGAACTCGGTGCTCTCCTGATCAGGAGAGAGCTGCAGCTGGATGAAAATAATGTGTAGCTTTTACCCTGGACAGAGCTGTTTCTTCCTTAAGGCAGATGCATGGGGCCTCCGCAGCCATTAGGGGGCCCCCAAGCAGCAAGTTCAGCCCGTTCAGGCTCAATATATTTAGGGAGAAATCAAATTACCTGTATTTATTTGTAGCCACTAGCAAGTAGCCTTTTTTGATCTACTTATTATTATTATTTTTTTTTAAATATACCTGTTTGAAGAAAATCCTGCATCGGTTGCATTAATTGACATAGAGGAGCCTCATTGTTAACTTTTTTATTATCATTTTCTGTAGGTTTAAATTGCTTGGGTCAACACGAGATGTTTAATTTGAATTTAAGAGAGGATTTTACGAATCGTTTTCCTCCTCAAGTGTAACAGATTGATGCATCTCCATGGATTATTTTAAAGGTTTGAATCTCCCCCCCCCCCTCATAGTTTGACAAAACAGGGGCCCCCAAACAGCATCTTGCATGGGGCCCGCCAATAGCTAGAAACAGCCCTGACCCTGGACCTCTGACTTTGTCCATATCACAAATAGAAAGTAAACTGTCTACACTGGCTGTGTAATGACTCGCCTTTCACTTGCACTGTATGCTCGTAAACGTAACCCAAAGCATATTTTTACTCTTCAAGTATATTTTCTTCTGTTTTAGACGCATTACTGCTGTGATTATGTGTTGGGCTCTGTGCGCTGCCAAAAAAGGGGTGACCTAGTACAACTCAATACAGTGCCGGAACACGTCCTGTATAGACACAGACGGAGCACTTACAACGTGCTGCTTACGCATAGTTTACAGTAAGTCCAAATGTACAAATGACATTTAGAGGCTTGTATGTGCATCGATGACAACATGACAATGACTGATAGTATATACTATGTATACAAGGTGTTAACAGCTCAAAAAAACTAAATTTTTCTGTTAAATTACTCTTTAAGCATCGGTTTAACATGTTCACAGGTGACAAGTTGTGATATATTACAGCTCCATTTATGGCAGAGTGCTTCTCAGTGTATATACCTCACCATGTTACAGGAGATCAGGGGCCACATTAAGTTAGACTAACTGAAAGAGGCGAAACAAGTCACTGGACACATTTGTCATTTTGGGGTATTCAGTCAGACTTTAACTCCTTCAACGGGCCTACACATCTCATTAGAGAGAAGTAGTGTAATATCATGTGCAGACACAAACAGTGAGTGGAGTGGTAAATGCCTGGCACAGAAGCTCACTCCTGAATAAAACTATTTGTCTCTGCATACCTCTGCACACATTATACGAAGAATCTTTCTTATAATATACCAATTGGTCACAAATGCTGTGCCTCGAATATTTATCATGATATCTCTCACACACACACACACACACACACACACACACACACACACACACACACACACACACACACACACACACACACACACACACACACACACACACACACACACACACACACACACACACACACACACACACACACACACACACACACACACACACAAAAGAAAAATAACATAATCCTCCCCCACATCCCTTCTAGCCAGAAAGGTAGTGCGCTAGAGCCGAGTGAAACGTCGTACTTAGCAAATTGCATTTGAAACCAGGGGGGAATAAATACTACAGATAAAGACTGCTCTAATGTGCTCAAATCCATTAGAAATCTCATATTCACACATAGCCGAAATCATATTACAAGACGCCCCTAATGTCATTTCACAGGGTTTTTCCACCAGCATTTGCTGCCAGGGTGAGACTAACATAAAACATAATGGATTTTCGCCTTTCCCCTTCTCTCCCCACCTCCCTTCTGTTGTTCATTCGCCTCATAGAGTCCATTCTGTTATATTCTGGTTGAAGTTCCCTTCCAGTCGTCATTGTTGTAGGTGTGAACTCTATTTTGGGTGGATGTAACGAATAACAGTTTTAAAGACGAGACCACTCACAGACACAGGGGGCTGTGGTGAACGTGTTGCACTCATCAACCCTGGAGGAACGCTCGGCAGTTCAGTGTCGTTACACTTTATTGCAAAAGTGTTTCATTCCCTTGACTTTCCATGCTTCACTTACTTCACTTAAAAACAGGAGAGCAGATGGGGCAATGAGGAAATAGCATGTGCTGGTTTGAATGGCCTTTAAAGTAAAGTCAAGTGAAGTGAGGTGATCGACGGCTACATTGATTTTCCTTCTTCTGAGGAAAGCTTGAAAGTCTTGGAGAGGAATAGGATAATTGTCCCACAGATAAACAGTACATTAACATTAATACCCTTAACCTCTAAATAACTCATGCAAAGGGAGGAGACGAGAGGACAGACTTGATATACAGACTCAATCAGTCTGCCAGTTCGGCTTTTCCACTGGTTGCACACTCAATGGGCACACCATGACTCCAGAATGACTGGTCGGGGATCAAACCATCACTGATAGGGGAGGAAGGACGAAAGGGGCAAAATATCCAGCTCTTTTAAAAATGTATGTTGAGTGCTTATCAGAGTTTTGGTTTCCTCTTCAACTTACAGTTTCAGTTTGGCATGATTTATTTTGGGCACAGGGGAGACATATTTGGTTACCATTATATCGAGTTAGATAGTTAGAAACCCTATCTGAAAGAAATCTCTACTGAGCTAGACTCCAACTGTTCTTTGGGAAAATAAATAGAAAATAAACAACAACAAACTGTATCCATCAAAACTACAGGAAGATGAGCAAAGTGAGAGGCCAAATTACCTGGAATGTACAAATCAACGACAAGAGCAGCAATTAAACTCTTTGTCCAACAAACTGGTTTACTTTGCTTTTATTCACAGAGTACAACATGAGTCAAAAATGGCCATTACGTGGATACCCTAAGAACAAATGAAACCAAGCAAATTAATTAGAAAGGGAAAGTGACAACATGCGAAACACAAACACAATTCATAACCTTAGTTTAGACCTTTATTTCACCCACACATACAAACAGAAATGACTAATATTCTCCACAACAGTGTCTCTTAGAAATGCCTAGAGTCCGTTAAGCCAATATTGGATTAGATGCTGCATTGAGTTGAGACCATCTATCTTTGAGAAGAATTACTATCCAGAAAGAAGGACTAACTTACGTTTTCACCAATTAGGAGATCACAAGCAATCCTTTCAGAGGGAGTTGGAGAGTTTTAATGAGGTGTAATGACTTGTTGATTGGTTGGTGGGGTTTGTTTAGAGAGGTACACAAGGCAGATGTGCTAGAAGGAGTTTAAAAAACAAACTCCCTTCACTCACTCCCTCGTCTGCCTACCTCTGGTACCCACTGTCTATTATGCTATACAATAACAGACGTGTGTGGGTGCATGTGTTTGCAGCTGTGTAGTTGTTTTACTGAGGCAAGGTTTGTGTGCACATGTTTACTTATTTAGAGCTGCCCTCCACAATCAACCAACCCCCCCAGTCCAGTTCGCACATACACCCCTGCACCCATACACACAAACATCTGTACAGGCTACTTCAGAAGCCTAGCCCCAGACAGGGTGAGCAGATCAATCAATTACATCTCTGCTCCAGCAATCAAACAAGGTTATTATCAGGCAGCAGCTCACCGACCTGGAAAGGCCTGGCCAATCAAAGGCTGCTGTGATGTGGGGGCTCGCGCTCGCTCATGTGACAGTAACACAGAATGACAGCTCTTGTTGTCATGGGATGGAAGGATGGAAAGAGGAAAGACTGAGGCTGGACTGAAAGAAGAAACAGAAGGAAGTGGTGTGTGTGTGTGTGTGTGTGTGTGTGTGTGTGTGTGTGTGTGTGTGTGTGTGTGTGTGTGTGTGTGTGTGTGTGTGTGTGTGTGTGTGTGTGTGTGTGTGTGTGTGTGTGTGTGACAGGAACAAGAGAATATCTGTAAATTGCCCATCTCTGGCACTCTGTCTTTACCTTGATGTAACTCTCAGAAGGACAGGAGATGATAAGAATGCAGTTCTTTATTATACAGTATGTAATTTCTTTTCAGGATATCACTTTTTAGAAGGTCGTTATAACTCCTGTTTTGCTATTTTTGTTTGGCTTTCCATCCCTGAAAAATTACAGAAAAAGGACACAAACAGATAGAAGATAGAGGGAAGTAGCAGAAAGCAACACATGGTAAAAACATCTCTTCATCGTGGATCAGTAATTTTCTTCTTGGCAGCAGCTCCCTCTGGCCTTTATTCAATAAGCATTCAGGGCATTCTGTTCTCCCACTTCTGTCCTTTCATAGCAACAGGTCTGAAGAACCATATTAGGGTTAATTAAATTACCGTACACTCAAAAAATGGGGACTTTCATTTCATTAAATTATTGTTGGTAACACAATACATTAAGACACACACACACACTCACAGACCTACAAATCTCTCGAGACCACAATCTAATCTCTTTGAAAAGTAGCCAATCAGAGACAATCAGGCACTGCGGGGGACAACATCGACGGAGATGGCATGACTGTGTAAACATCTGCGTGATTATGACCTGGTCATCTGGAAAAGCTGCAAAGACATAAGCATTGTGTATGCTTGTATGTGTTTTATGTGTATCTAAGGCACGTATAAATGTTTGTCTTTGTGTCCCGGCACAATTTCTGCCTCTCATCTGACCAGGCAACAATTCCCAATACGCGCTATCATTTCCCCCCACAAAGACCTAAAACCTCGGGGACCTTCAAAGCCGACTTCATAAGAAGTCTACTGCTGAGCGTTCAAACAAACTAGACCCCCTTAAGCTCCAACTGACGACTGTCTGCTTCACAAGTCTGTCGGACAGGTTGCCCTGGGAACCAAGTCTGATTCCATTATGGGATGGATAAACACAATCAAAGAGTTTATCCACCTTCTATAGCCAGAGAAAAGACTCCTGCAAAGATGGATCTAATCTCCTGTACAATATATGGTGTGTGAGTGTGTGTGTGTGTGTGAGGGAGAGTGTGTTAGGTTGTGTGTCATGCCCAAAGTGTGTATGCCTGTCTCTGTGCTTGTAAGACATGAGGAGATTGAAAACTCTGCACCTTTCTAGAAAGTGGCTGAAGTTGCAATTTTGGAAAGCGATAAAACCAGCAGTATTATTTACAACACGTGTGTGTGTGTGTGTGTGTGTGTGTGTGTGTGTGTGTGTGTGTGTGTGTGTGTGTGTGTGTTGCCCTATGAGGAGGGCATCAGAGAGATAAAAGGAATAAAGATACAGCAGTGCGGCAGCTAGTGACAGGCAGGAGCACCTGACAGATTCATAGCAAACTGGCATTGTGTTTTGCAGACATCGAGCAGCTTTACTTCTCCATACACTTTCTTTTAATTTCCATCTGTCTCCTGCTGCTCTCCTTCCATGTGTATTTTTGTTTCTTGCTCTTTGTCATCATTTAATTTTGCTCAGGTTTAGTAACACAAATTGCTGCATTATTTACGATTTAGTAGGAGTGAACAGCTAACCCTCTCAGCCCACTACGTACCTATTTAGGCATACTAAACATGAACCGTGATCCAATGCAAAAACAACAGATACATTTTTAACAATGCATTCTGATTCAAAGCTGATCAATATGATTCAATTCTAAGATTCAATGTCTCCGTTAGAACAGCAGTAACTAATAAAAAATAAATAAATAATATTTTACTTCTTATTTTAAGTACTATTTATCTCAAGAAGTAATGCCCCCAAAAGGATGTACTGCAATACCAACAATACTAAACAATACTAAAAAGCTAGGTCAAATTACTATTTAAAAGTTTAGAATCGCCTGCCACAAAAGCTTGATTGGGTACAGTGGGATGGCTGAGAGGATTACTCTATATTTTCAAATTGTCATTCATGCTTTTATATTGTAGAAAGTCGTCTTTACAAATAGATGTTATTTTGTACGAAGGGTTTGTTTTGTACACGGAGAACAATACACTTTACGGTACATCCTGACTATTGAAAGGGCAGAAAGATGCCTCTGAGCAGTTCAATAAGAATAAAGGAGTCAGCAATCATTGGTAAAATAAATTGGAAGTTTTGCATCAAAATGTGTGCCGATTTAAATAGGAACAGATTCTTATTTCAGTGTCAAGTGTACAATAATGACCATAACAAGCTGGAATTAACAGGCGTGTTGAATTAAAAAAGCTATTCTTTAAACTTCAATAGAAATAGAAGGTTAGTCGTGGGTTAGCGCTATTGGAATTGGAGCAGGAACTATCAGCTGAACATACTATGGATTGACAAATCACAGTTTAAACCTATTCAATCTAACCACTGAGTAGAGAGGACCCAAAAATAAAAAACACTTACTAAAATATTTAGAGCCCAATTGCACGGTTGGGGTTCAATAATAATCAAGGGTCACTTATGCTTTTCTGGACTAGAAAACAAATTCTAAATGGCAGTGTATTTGGGGTAAAAATGGTTTCTAACAGTATTCTCTCATCATGCAACACAGAGGGGAAATCGACTAAAAGGAAGTTTTAATCATTTAATTCTCCTTTTGGGGCCGAAACAATTTCAAACGTAAATAATAAATTCGGTGTCTAAATTATACTGTTGTGTATCTATAGTAAAATAGACATTATTGAAGGAAAGAAGGAAAAATCAATATAACAGGTGACTCCAAACTTTTGAACGGTAGTACAGTAGGTTTCTGAAAAATTAGCAGGACACACACACACCAACCACATTAGCAACCCGAGCACAGAGTTGCCAGAAATCTGCGGCTGTATTGACTTTTAAAAAACATCACAAAGAATGTAGCCAAATGTCTTTCTCAGACTCAGATACATTTTCAGTTACCTACTGGTTACACCCCATTGTTCAGTAGTCTAGCTCCTTGCCATCCTCTCTTTTCATTTTGTACATTTTGTGCAGCATATTGCAGATGTATGAGTGTGTACATGCACATAAACAAAGCAAGCCAACATGCCACCAGCACACATGCACTCTGATAGCCTTTCTATTACTCTGCATTTTCTTTCTTCTGCCTCAGACTTATCTCTTTCTATTCTCATTCCCCCTGTCCATTTGTATTTTTTATTTATCATCCTTTCCTTTGTGTTTTTCTTTTATTCCCTTTTATCTGCTCTCTTCTCTCTGTTGTTGGTTTCTTTCTTCTCCCATCTTTATCTCTCTCTCTCTCTGACCTTTCCAGTGTAAAATCCTCTTTCCACCTGATTCCCAACTATGCTCCCAGTTTTAAAATGGGCGTGGGTTAGAAAGAGAGCGATAGGGAAGGTGCTATTTACTGAGAAAAATCCTCCTGAACGAGTGAGAAAAGATTAGAAGAGAGCCAGGGCTGGCAGAGCAAAGCAGTGTGTGCATGTATGTGTGGGTAAGACTTAAGAACGCGTCGGCCATGCTGCATTTTAATAGCAGAAGCGCAGACATCTCTTTGAGGTGACTACAGATATTTTTGTTGAAGGAAAACTGTAGTCTTCACCAGTAATTATAACAACGCTGCTTGACTAAATGAAGGTTAGGGTTGAACCACAAATTATTTTTTGCCATTTTCAGTTCTGCCACTGTGGGGGATTTGCATATTTGAAATAGGTCATACACACGCTAACTCCGTGGGCAACTAGTACAAACACCAGTATAGTCACAAAAATTATGTCTACAATCAATCTGTGCTTGATTTCGTTGTGTCTTTCTGTGCTGCCTAATTAGAAGCGTAGTGGATCAACATCATAAAAGACTGTAAGGCAGGATTTACAGTATGTGGATCATAAATACCTGAGTAATGGGCGCCATTTTCATTTTAGCAGCAGGGAGCGTATGGACAGTGACTACTGCAGCACTACAGAGATAGTGATACATGCACTTGTTTTTCTGTCTGCTCATCATTAGTAAACAATAAACACGGAGATACATGCAGATGACTGCCTGCTACTGTGGCTTGACATACTAGGTCACCTTCTAGCCTTCATAATTAATTAGGATCTTTAGTGTTGCATTAACTATTTAAGGTGACAAACTGTACACTGGACCCTGCTGTAGATCTGATACTGGTCTCACGCTTGATAAATAAAACAAAATGCACGGTGCATCATGTCTATGAACAGGAAAGAAAATCACACCACAAAATCATAACACCATAAATAATCCAACTTTTAAAGTTGGATGTGTTCTCCTTAATGACTGGATTTGATTAGCGAGGTTTAAGTAATGTTCTGAATTAACCCACACACTTTCTCAAAATAATGAAATTTGGACATTTAAAAGATAGTCCATTTCATCTTTTACTCTTGCTTTTTCGATCTGTGTGTGCTACTCAGGAGGGGAGTTAACGAGAGTGTGAAATTAGTGCCGAATCATGGTGTGTTTCATTTTCACCACAGGCTACAGCGGTGGGAGGCAGAGCCCTTCTGTCCCTTTCCTGTCATATAGCTTTCTATCCGTTACTCATTCCTTTCATTGCTTGTTCCATTGTCCTTCCCTTTCTGCTTCCCCTGAGCGGTCAATGTCAATCACCAACCCTCTGACTCTTCTCTCTCAACCGTGGACACTTACAGCAGAACCACCTTTGAGTAGACCTTGTTTGAAATCAAATATCTGCACATCAACATGAGTACTTTTTAATAAGGTAATGCTATGAGAGCATACGAAGAGCTTTGTACTCAATCAGCTGTTAAACAGCAGTGAAGTGTTCAACCTAGTACACCTACCAGTCTCAGACATTATCTGAAAGACCAGCAGGATCATTCTAAGGCCGGTTGCATACTGCCTGCGTGGTGTGAGCGTGGCGTTTCTGTTGGGTGTCAGTTGCGTGGCGGCTGCGTTGCGTTTTCCGTCTTTGCACACCAGAAACGTTTCTGACGCGGCGCTGCTGCTGCTAGCCTTGTCTGTACACATGTATTTTTCCCATTGATAAAATCAAGCAATAGCGTGTTCTTCAACTGATTTGATTACAGCAAAGACAACGTCGGCAGTATTGACGGCAAAATAGGCTACAGAATATTTTGTTCTGTATCGACAGGTGCAATATTTGAAAATCGATAATTATTTTTTTTAATTTTTTTTAAATTACATTTATATCTGCATTTATGTCAAAACCTATAGACTTTCATACATCAAAATGTCATTTATTAAATGTATTCGTGTCAAAATGACATATAAACAGCTTCCAACACGCTTGCGTGTCACGTGAAAAATAGGCATCGGTACGATTTCTAGCATGCACGTGTTTTCAGCGCAGCTTGAGTACTAATTAACTCAGATATGGCAACATAGCAACTCTGCTCAACGTTAGGCTTTACCTGCACACGGAAAAACACACACTGTCACACAGACCAAAACATAGCAGCCATCTACAGGCATGGCCATGCCTGGTCATCATGTGGATGGTGAACAGGGAGAGATTAGGGGCCTGCTGAAGCTTTTCAAAATGCCAACCTCATCCAGAGAAAAGGGGTGTAAATACCACCCAAATGTCAGCAGGAGACCCCACAAGTCAAACTAAATTGGCGGCTACATGCACAAACACGACCCCATGTCTGCCCTATATTTGTGTGTGCATCTTTAAAGACATACATTCTACACTCTGACGCATCGGGTTGGATTGCTATCCTTGGCGGATATCCCAAGACAGGTAATGTTTTGTCAATCTTGAAGTCATACTGTCCTCTCTGATAGAGATGTAACCAAACAAAGCACATACAACTCACATGCAAGATTTCAACGGTCTTTGGCCTTGTCCAAAAAAATTCAAACATATTTGCTAGTGGTGACAAACTGAACAAAACCCAAACACACAGACAGACTTAACAATTAGGTTGAAGATACTTAAAGACTGATCTGAGGTTCGATATATAGAAATAACAGTAATTGTGTCTACCTCACAATATGAAGTATATAGAAGGGAAGGCATTGCACTCGGGCAATAAAAATATAGGGAGAAAGGCAAACGTTAGCTATAAGTACATAAGAATAGCCCACTCTACACTACTCCCCTTCATTATAATCCTTCCAATTTCTGGCATTTAGCCAGGGCTAGGTTGTGGTGGCAGTAGGCTAACCAAGGTAAGACAGATGTCCTCCTCCCCAGCCACCTCCTCTGGCTCTTCCTGGGGGAGCCTGAGGCCTTCCAAGACCAGGTGGGATATATAATCCCTCCAACATATTCCGGATCACAGATGCAGATATGCAATTTTGTTCACTCTTCTGCTGCTTCGGGACATTCTATCCGAAACAGAGGAGGTAACAAACCACCTTTGGGTAACTTGGCTTTACTAAGCATTGCATTGGCAAACCTGAATACCTGGTATCATGAAGCTCTTTTTCAGCCGGTCCAGTTAACTCTGGTTTTGAGAGCATTCTTGCAAAAGAGGTACCATTCTTAATTACAAGCCAATCACATGTGGCATCATCTGAACCATGAATGGAGTACTTAATATGGCATGCGATGAAATGGTAATGCCCACAGGGAAATTAGGTTAAAGCGCCAGCAGAAAGTGCTATTCAGTGAAGAGAAAGATAAAATGTAATCACACAAGTAGAATAAAATGAGAAGCTTAGCCTAACTGTTGTATTTGAAGGAATTCCAAATATAAAAAGTATGGCTATGGCTATAAATGAGTTTGGGACTTATGATACAAGCCATTTAATTGATCTGATAGGTCATTACGTAGGCTGTTGACACATGTTAATTCGATTCTCTGAAGTTAACCCTCTGGAGCAGGTAAGCTATGCATCATGGGTTATCATGGTGATCTACCATAATTAAAAGTGAGTAAGCATTGTGATACTAGAAAAGTCAAGCCCAATAGCTGGCTAACCAACTAATCTTGTCTCATGATACAGGCCCCAGGATGGAATCCACAATGCTCCGCATGACTCTGAGGCTTAACATTACATTGTAATATTGTGTTGTACATACATGACTAAGTAACCACTGGAAGGTAGAACATCATTGTATAAAATTTCTGATGATGGCATTTGCAAATGTTGTGGACCTTTGGAAACCAGATATAAACAAAGATTTGAAAAACAGACACACAAGAATAATATAGTACACTTGAATTAGGAGGAGAAAGATAAATATACGGCAACACCTAAAGAAACATTTGCAATCAAACATTAAGACCCTGATGTCTCATATGCCCACACATTGCCACACACCCCACTGATTTCCTGTGCCGCAACCCCCAAATGTTTCTGCCATTAAAGCTGCCATGAGTTGCATGGATGACTGCAGGAGGTGTAGTGATCCATCAGCGGAGTGCCAGAGCTTTGCCATTAGAAAACCATCTGCAAGAAACAGCGCTCCATTGGCACTACAAGTCTGGAGAGGGCAAGTTAGAGGGAGAGAGAGAGAGAAGAGAGGGCACTTTGTGCAAGGCAGTTTGGTGTGATTGATACGAACCATTACAGACAACATGGGATAGGTGAGCAGAAAGCTAGTCACCGTTTTAGTTTTGCTCATTTGTTCAGACAAAAGCTTGGCCTGACCTACAGTGAACAGGGGTCGAACGTCAACATGAGTGTGTGTGTGCGTGTGTGTGTCAGAGAGAGAATAAAAGTGTGTAACAGAGTGAGACAGACGGACTGAGAGAACGATTCAGGGCCAATGCATCGGTAAAGGGAGATAAACAGATAAAAAGAAAGACATTAAAGGGGTGATAGAATGATTATATAGGGTATTTCACACTGTTCCTTATGGTCTCCTAATGGGGTATGTAACATTAGTTGGGCTGAAAATGGCCTGGTTGATATTTTATTGGCCCTTATGCATCCCTGTGTTTTGGCCCTATTTGTAACAAGAGCTTTTCTTCCAAATATGGCATGGTCATGAATATTTAGATGAGCTGCGCGCTGCTTGGTTGAGCCTTAGCCCCGTACACACACATAGAGACGCGCGCTGATTGGTTGAGCGAATCTCCAATACACATACATTAGAAACGCGACAGAATCTCATATTCCAGACACTGCAATGTTTCCTTACCAAATTCACTTCTGAGACTTTTTTATGCGAGAAATCAACGATATAAAGCTCAAATATGGGCCGTTTTACGAAAATGGATGGCTAATTGCAAATTTGGTAAAACTGTGTGTCGGAGTTCAGCTGCCTGTGTTGCTGGCTCGCCGCCTGGCCTGCCTTCCTCCACAGACCCCGGCTTGCTGTGAGCTCGATTGAGCTCCGGAACGGCTGCTGCAGCCCACAGCACCTCATACCCGCGCAAAGTCACCGTTTGGGCTGGTGGACTACTACCAAACGCCGCTGCCCTGACAAAGCGCCAGGGCCTGCATCTCCTCTCTTCCTGCTAGCTAAATGGCCCGTGTGTGAGAGCGCGGTCAGCGAGCTTGTTACACCAGCAATCTCTTACCAAATGTTACACACATGTCCGCCCACTTAGCTATACAACATATAACTATATGTTTTATAAAGCTAACAACGGTGTCCGATTTCAAGTTAATGAATATTTGTGAGCTGTACCGGGTTTCGTTAGCTGCGCGTGTCCCTGCAATCCTATGTGTACAGTACAAATTGCGGCTAGTTAGCTTCATTTTTGGTCGAATTTGAGTATATTTACAGTTTGAATTTCGTCCACGCCACTTATACAACATCTAACTATATGTTTTATAAAGCTAACAACTGTGTCCGATTTCAAGTTAATGAATATTTGTGAGCTGTAAGGGTTTTCGTTAGCGCGACTGTCCCTGCAATCCTATGTGTACAGATTGCGGCTAGTTAGCTTCATTTTTGGTCGTAATTTGAGTATATTTACAGTTTGAATTTCCTCACGCCACTTATACAACATCTAACTATATGTTTTATAAAGCTAACAACTGTGTCCGATTTCAAGTTAATGAATATTTGTGAGCTGTAAGGGTTTCGTTAGCTGCGACTGTCCCTTCAATCCTATGTGTACAGATTGCGGCTAGTTAGCTTCATTTTTGGTCGTAATTGAGTATATATTTACAGTTTGAATTTCGATCCCATTATAAAAACATCTAACTATATGTTTTATAAAGCTAACAACGGTGTCCGTTTTCATGTTAATGAATATTTGTGAGCTGTAAGGGTTTCGTTAGCTGCGACTGTCCCTTCAATCCTATGTGTACAGATTGCGGCTAGTTAGCTTCATTTTTGGTCGTAATTCGAGTATATTTACAGTTTGAATTTCGTCACGCCACTTATACAACATCCAACTATATGTTTTATAAAGCTAACAACTGTGTCCGATTTCAAGTTAATGAATATTTGTGAGCTGTAAGGGTTTCGTTAGCTGCAACTGTCCCTTCAATCCTATGTGTACAGATTGCGGCTAGTTAGCTTCATTTTTGGTCGTAATTCGAGTATATTTACAGTTTGAATTTCGTCACGCCACTTATACAACATCCAACTATATGTTTTATAAAGCTAACAACGGTGTCCGATTTCAAGTTAATGAATATTTGTGTGCTGTATGGGTTTCGTTAGCTGCGACTGTCCCTGCAATCCTATGTGTACAGATTGCGGCTAGTAAGCTTCAATTTTGGTCGTAATTCGTAATTAACATTTATAGTTTAATTGGCGCCACGCCACTTATACAACATCTAACTATATTTTTTATAAAGCTAACAACGGTGTCCGATTTCAAGTTAATGAATATTTGTGAATTCCAGAGGAATTCTAAGAGGAGGCTAGCTAGCTCTCATTGATAGAGCTCCATCCAGCCGCAGGCTCTATCAATGAGACTCATGGACAAGCGGCGTTTATTTTCCCAATCGTTTGTTTAAATAACTCAACACATTATAATTACACATTAGATTAACTAGAATCTGTAGTAAGAGAATAATGGCGTAACAAGCTCGCTGACCGCGCTTTCACTCACATACACCGGGCATTTAGCTAGCTAGCAGGAAGAGGGGAGTTGCAGGCCCTGGAGCTCTGTCAGAGCAGCGGCGTTTGGTAGTAGTCCACCAGCCCAAACGGTGACTTTGCGCGGTATGAGGTGCTCTGGGCTGCAGACGGCCCGGAGCTCAATCGGGCTCACAGCAAGCCAGTGTTACACCGGGGTCTGTGGAGGAAGGCAGGCCAGGCGCGCGAGGCAGCAACACAGGCAGCACCAGCCTCTGAAGTCCGACACAGTCGGACAAAATTTGCAATTAGACATCAATTTTCGTAAAACGGCCCATATTTGACCTCTAAGTAGTTGATTTCTCGCATAAAAAATTCTCAGAAGTGAATTTAATGGTAAAATAGCATATGAACAATGTATACATTTTCTGAGATCTGCACGACCTAGATTCAGAAGACTAACTGATCTCAGGTCAGTTGTGTAGCCTATGTAAATGTTGGGGCGTGACCGTTCTCTTAATACACCCATGGGCTGACAAAGGTTCCGGTTTTTGGGAGGTTGACGTCAACTTCCAGCTTTGTTGGGATTCGCCCGTTTTCAGCGGCAGTTTCAAAATATGAAATTTTCATAGTAAAAGGGTGTCAATGGGATTTTGAGCTTCTATGTATGTCCTATTTACCCACCGAACTGTCATTATTCAACTATGACAGGGTAAAATCGGTTTTGCATTCTATCACCCCTTTAAAGCACGCATTGACAAATGCATGCACAACTTCAACACACAAACATACAAAGACGGTCCTTACTCTTTGTAACCAGCTTTCAAAGAGCATCATTCAATCAAACAAAAGTTAACAAGACAACTGACAGTGCAGCTTAGGTTAGTGGGGATGTGATGAAGAGCAAAAGGATCTGATAGATGCTGTGCAATCTATCTTAACTAAATTAACCGGCTGATTTTCTGGGATGCGATTCCATACTGTTTAGTAGTCAGCTAAACGTTTAGTGGTCAGGGTATATGGTACGTATAATTTAATTGCGAGTATACTTGAACAAATTCTAAAAAACTGTCTGTATTGTCTTTTTTTTTTTCTTTCAAGTTTACCTGTATTCACTGACTTTAAGATTAAACTTTGTGGAGCCAACCAGCAAGTTAGCTACCTCATACAGTAGTACATGTACAGTTACTACCCAGATGGCCTGTGTGAAGCTATAGCACTCCACTGGCTGAATATTTAAGATACTTTCACAGTCAATACACCCGTCAACTGCCAACTTTATACAAATTTAAGGGATGAACAAAGTGTTTGCCAAAACTGAACACGTATACTTCCTTTATGCATTAAAGCTATGCACCTTGATGTTAAAATTGGAAGTAGGAAACATCTCTGTTTAATGGATCCTAGAAGGTAATGTATCACTGCATGGAGGCCAATTCAATTAAATCACTTCACTATTAGATTTACACGACCCGGCTGGGACCACAGCGCTGTATAGAAAACTACCAGACATACAGAACATTGCCACAAAGACAACCCTTCACAATACTCAAATTTAATGGGAAATTAAAGCGAGGGTGGTAGTCAATCCCAATTCCGGGATAGTATCAACAAAATATTTGGAACTTAAAGTACAGAATATTACATCATGTTTGATTTACGATATCCCACTAAACATTAAAAAGGCTGAAATCAATAGACAGTCAGTAAGAGGCCATGTAATATAATTAGTTTACATTTTACTGGTATTGAGTCATGTCCCAGCCGTCATATGTCTTGAGTGTCTTGGCCATCCCTCCCTGACAGACCAGTATGATGCTAGCGGCCCTTTCACACATCTTGTAAAGTAAAGTATAGTAATCGAATCCTGCCCAAACTGTTCCGGTAAAGACAGCAGGCTCAGTTGGTCATTAACTCTATTTTAATCTGATCCAATTAAGTTGCCTATTGCTGGACATCAGAAGTGTCGTACATCAGAATGTCCTTATGTTAAGCATTGTGCATATATTAAAAGCAGCAGTGTAATGTTTCTGTCCACAGAATATACCAGGATAACACTTTAGTGATGATATAACTACATCTTGGGTGGTCAGACTGCTGTAACTGTTTTATTGACTTGCCTCATTCATCTACTGTAAAACTAACAGTAACAGTTTAATTTATATTTGCTTGTGACTCTGCTCAGTCCACAGTCGTCGCACTAGTACACTACTTCAGCACTTACTCAATAGGGGGTGTCTCACTGCAGATGAGCAACTATAGACTTCTTGTTGTTTTGTGTTGCTGATCACATTCCCGATGAACTAGAAACACATCTTGAAATCACATCCAAATCCATTTTTGGCTGGATGTTCAGTGTATCACTAAAGTACCTGAGAAGAGGCTGGAAGATGGCGGTGATGTTCCTCGCTCCTGGTTTACACACAAACTTCATTTCTCCCCCTTCGATCAGGTTGTCATCAGCACCACCTAGAACATAGGAGACAGGACTTGACTCAACCAAACATTTCAAAATCAACGTTTATGCATAGTAGTGTTGTAGCATGGGGTGCTTAAACTGCACAGTATGTAAAATGTAAATGTGGGAATCATATATACACTACAATGAAGTTCCCCTACATTAATCAATATATTTTTTTAAACCATAAATTATTATGCAACACTCTCAAATATTTCAATATTCAGTCGGTAAAGGACCACAACTTCAGCCCTAATAAACACATCACTCAATAAGTGCAGCTCTCCATCACAAATCTAAATGCATCCCATATGCTCGCACTCCTCCATGCCCCTGCCTCACTGCATGGGTGAACCCATCACAGCTAACAGGGTTAATCAGAAAATCATTGCCATGTTACATGCTCAGAAAGGAATTGGGGAGTTAGACGCTGAGGGGATGGGGCTGCAGACAGAGGAAGAGGAGAGATCATAGGGGAGAGACAGAACACCGAAGCTCATTACCTCCACTCATCTTGAAGTAATCAATATAATTGATGGAGAAGAAATTGCGGCTCGTTGTCAATACAGCTAACTGCAAAGATCGTCTGTCTTTGTGTGTGTGTGTGTGTGTGTGTGTGTGTGTGTGTATACACAGGTTTTGAAAGAATACTATGCATGAATGCACACACACATGCTTATGTATATGTTTATACAGTGTTTGCAGGTGAAGTTGATGAATAAGAATAGTGAAGGGAGAGCAGTGTGTGGCAATCCTGCCTTATGCAGTGGAGAAAATGTTATTCATTAGAATTTCTTGATTTAGGTGCGCACTCAGTAACAATACATCCATGAGACTGGAAAAACAAGACAATGCTATGCAATTCTAGATTCAAAACCAAGGGAGTCTGATACATTAACAATTGAGCTCTGTGTGCGGGGAAAAGTTTGCTTCCAAAATTTTAAGGCTCTGTAAGATCAACATGCACACTGAACTTTCATGTTGAAAAGGGTTGTGAGTCGGTGTCAAGTCTACAGAGTAAGTTAAGAGGAGAAACTGGACAGAAATCAAATAAGACAGTGATCCAAGCTACTTTGATAGGGTTTCGAAAAGGGTAAGGGTGTGTGTGTGCATGTGTGTTCTGAAATGGTGAGATTTCAGTTTGGCACAAAGCCTTGCTCTGCTGTTTTCTTCTGTTTCATTAGTATGTCCAATACGACCTTGCAAAGCTTGTGTGATATATAACACAAAGACACTTCGCCATAGTGCGAAAGCCTGTTCCGAATTTTCATGCGCTGCCTGCCTAGCATTCAAATGTATATCAACCCATTGCTCCCCGTGCCGGGCTCCATTATACATTTCTTTGTGTTTCGTTTGAAAAGTATGGGAGACAACACTCCGTATTTTCATTAAAATGACAAGAGAAGCTTTCAATCATCCAAAACTTTCAAATCAAGGGTTTCGGATTCTGATCTGTAGCCATGATATTTGCCTGCACGGTAAGCCCACATTTGCGTTGCTAAGTGGAGACGGAGATGAGGTCCAATTCACTTAAACTCTCTTTCTCCATCTCTCCTTCGGTGCCAATTCAATTAAGACTCAATTACAGGCTCCTAAACAAAGCTGCTGCCGCCATCTCTCTCTCTCTCTCTCTCTTTTTTTTTTTTTTTATCATCATCAACGTGGAAAGAGCTGGCTAAACTTTTGTTTTCTTGTCATCAACTTTCAAACATTCAAGTTCCCATGAATAACATCAACATGTCACAGACTCTGGGGAAGTTAGCGCTACCTGTCTGCTCCAAGAACCACGTCTAACCGGCAACTAAGCACACGCACACGCACACACACACACCAAATTGACTACCATGTATGTATTCCAAATGACAGTGACCAATTTAATTTCATGCTCTAAACATGTGCATCCTTGTCAGACAAAGAAGCGAGGAAGAGACCTCATTGATCCATGGGGTCTGGGACCAGCTGCCAACAGGGCATAGCACTGATGAATATTAAATAGGCCACCGTTAATATGCATGGGATTGTTCAGAGTTGTCTAGACGTGACAGGGTGGCTTCGGTTTCAGGTCAGGATGCCACCAAACTGCTGCCAACAGTCTCTCGAAATAATGTGTAAAAGTGCCATTTTGTTTTTTTGTGTGCTTGAGTATTCGTTAGTGTTGTCTGGATGAGTGTCTGCGCATTTCAGTCCCTTGGTGTGTGGTCTGATCCAGGATTAGTGGGAGGGGTGAGTGGAGGTGTGGTGCTCAGTGTGACGGCAACTGAAAGCTGGAAAGGAAGAAGCGACACATTCTAATGTGGCCAAATCTGCCTGAAATCCCCCTCGAGGACCACTGCTCCGTCTGCAACACACACACCGAAGCAGACATGACACACAACTTCTATCCATAACAACATCCATGGATTTAAGGGGTACAAACAGACAGGTACTGCTATGTATACACATATGGTACAATGGCTTTACACACACACACACACACACAAGTGGTGTACTGACACAGATTCTAAAATAAAGGGATCAACCTAAACTACACAGATACCGTATGCTGGCACACACTCACACAGTGACACCCATCCCGCCCCCTGTGGGGCTTTAGCACGCGCTCCCCAGCCCACATGTAATCAAGTCAGGCAGTGACTTAGTGAAATTGCATTAGCTACACTTTTCTGGGCTTGATGAGAAATGGGTTTGATCCTGTGATGAATTCTGGCCCTGCCTAGATTTAGGCAGGAAAAGAACGAACGTGTGATGCCTTCTTTAACACACTCCAACATCTCCTGGGACCAGAGTGTTTCTGTATGCATCTGCGAGTGTGTCAGAGAGGGTGAGATGAGGAAATCCAGACAGGCGGGCAAAGGAACAGTCGTAATCCCTAATTTACAAGTTATTTGATTCTGCTTTGTGTCCGCAATCTAAATTTGGGTGCCTGTATGGAAAAAAGGACGGAAGTTAGTTCACATACTCATAATTCCTTGTTTGAGGGTGTATGTGTGTACATGTACAGCACTGCCACATATATAGCAATATATAACAATTCAATAATTATGTGGATTCAATGTGCAAATATTTGAAAAGGTATCCTGAAACTCACTTGGCTTTTCCTCGTTTTAAATTGTCATCTGTAAAGCACTTTCTAACTATTACTAGATTTAGAAGGGATATAACTTAAGTTAGATTGCTAGTATCTCTGATTGTAATTGACTCACAATCATGCCCCACACACACACACAACGTAGGCTTACAAACATGAAAACAATTGGCTGTTCTGGTCAAGACAGCATGAGTAGGATTTAACATCAAAATATCGAGATTAATTTTTGACAGGTAGGATTCTGCAAAGAGTGAGGCAGTGCTCTTCCTTTGATTGAGGCACCTCATCTGTACCACTAGCCAGCAACGTATAAAATAATCCAATTTTCAACCTCGATAGCCTCATTTGTCTGTAGCTGTTATGCTATGGAAATTAGTTTGGGAATGATCAATTCGGGTAATATTCTCCATGTACAACTCAACACATTTAAACGTGTGTGTCTGTGTGTGTGTGTGTGTGTGTGTGTGTGTGTGTGTGTTTTTTGCGAAAGAATCAGACTGGCAGTCGGCTGCATATTCACAGAGTTGAAACCTGCTGATTTAATAAGAACGATTTCCGTGTCAATAATATATGACTCTCTGGTCAATTCCGGGCATCCAATTCCACTCAGACTGTCTTCATGTCTGATTGGGTCTTAACGAGAGGCTTCTATTATTAAAATTAATTTGATGGGATGGTATCTGCTGCTCCACCAACCAGGAGACCAGATCCACCCCTTAGCCGAGAATAAACGGTATAAATAAATAATAGTATAAATAAATTCAGGTGTAAATTGAGTTGGATTAATTATTAAAAGCCTCACTGTGGCAAACAGTGTGTCTCTGTGGTCTTGAGTTTAATGAATGCACATCTGTCAGTGGTGGTATGACAACAATGCACTCCAGAAGCAGAATGAATATTAATTGTACAGAATGTCTCTTTTGAGACATGAGGAAGAGTCATCTTTTGTAAGGGACTTTTGTTGAGGAAAAAAACCCTTTGAACAGCTGGAAATGTACACTGTTTGTCTTTCGAACTTCAGCAATGACAGTTCAGTTTCAATCTGTTGGCAATTGGTGGCAATGTTGGAAAATAAGCTTATTCGATAGCCATGCTAGTGGCTCTGCGAAGCTGTACTTTGGCACAGTAGAGCTTTGAGCTACAGTAAATTCAAATGTAACATGCTGAAGTATTGAAAATGTTTACCTGCTGGTGGCGCTAGAGGAAATAGCAGTCTGTATGTAGAACATTTCATGACAGTTCATCTAAGTTTTGAATTGTTTCAGTATGGAATGAAGAAGAAGGATCAACCAACCAATCGAAGAAAACAAACAGCTGGCACTGCGGATACAACCTTTATAAAGCATCAGTATGATCCTTAAGAGTAAGTCACAGATAACATTCTCAAAAACACAAGGTTTCCTTCCAGGTCCGCCTAGTATATTTTTGTTAGATTGTGTGTGCGTGTGCGCTTGTGGATAAAGACCAGAAGAACTAATCGGCCAGAAAACCAAGTGCCATCACATCTTTGATTGGACCCTCAGCAGGGAATCCGACAGCACATCACACACCCTCTTCTTTACCGGAGGAACCTGTTGCACGCTGGGAAAGCAAGAGGTGAGTGTTTGTCTGTCTAGCTACCATTAAATCTGCTACGGTGCTGGTGCCAAGGTCTCTACAGCCTCATGTCCCACATGCCCTTCTTCCACCCTTCCTTCGCTCACTCCCTCCCTTTTTCATTTGTTCATCTCTCCATCTTCTCCAATCAGCAGGTCTAAAATTAAAAGTAAACAGAGGTGACAGTCAAAGCCGCCAATAATGACAAGACCAATGCTGATTAAAATTAGCCCTTAGGTTGGGAAAATACACCAAGCTCTTCTTTCTCTGATTAAATGCCAGCACTGTGTAAACTATTACAACCTTGTTCTATTCTCCTTCTGTTGTCCTCTGCATCCTCCCTGTCATCTCTATTCTTCCCACTTCCACTTTCTTACTGCATTTAATGTCTGACTCCCAGTATCTGTGCGTCACCTCGCCAGGGTCTATATCTTGATGTCATGTGAAAAGGTCATAACTCTAACTTTGGCCATGTTTATGTTTTATCTCAGAAGGTCTTAGTGAGATAAAGAGTTTCTTCCTAAAAAAAAAAAGTTTACATTTTGATTATCTGACAATCTGCTTCCCTATATCTTGCAGACATTGGCCATATCTGATGCTTGGCAATGAGAACCAGCTTTCTCAGCTGTGCCATCATTGCATGGATGAAATAACTGAAAAAGACTTGCATGCAGCACCTAATGCAGTGAAAGTGCTATGGTTAACACAGGACTCATTTTCATCCAGTTTTACTCCAGGGCTTGTACCAAGTTATTCCAACAGGTGTTGCTGGCTTGTGTTTGGATAATCATATGTGATCCACATTTTGTCCAAACATGTAGAGTCACAATTGCTAAATGAAATTAAAACAACTACACGCAAAGTGCAATGTACTAAAATCAAATATGTAAAGATTCTGTAAAATGCTTAGTTTTAGTAGGTTCACAAACGTATAACATATCAACAGTGAGTCAAATGCTGCAACTCTAATATCTGTCTTTAAATAACCACCTGCAATGTCTTTTCTATTATCATGCTTCTATCTTTCAGCTTTCAAACCAGAGCTTTGGTGAAGAACAATACAGTAAAAACCTGATATCATTATTACAAGCCACAGTGCATTTTTCCACACAGTCTCCAAGCTCCACTCTAATTTCAGCACCAGAGCTACTCTAATTCAATCAATGGTCCCACAGCAGATGATAATCCAACACTGCATTTGTGTGTATGTGTGTGTATGTCTTGAAATAGGAGGGGAGTCATATCTCTAATGTTTTAACCAATCAACCTTGCTGAAATCTATGTACAAGCAAATTGAACATGATGAGCCCAAGCTAACACATACAAAACAACTACTGAAAGCTAGGACCAATGCAGAATGTGTGTGTATGTGTGCCTGTTTTCCACAATATGCAGAGCTGCTCCATATTTGCTTTCATGCTGAACACAAATAAAGTCTTTTCACAGTAATAGCCTGTCAGGCAACAGAGGTACCTCACATTTATATGTACAAGCCCAGTTATGTTGCTGCTGGAACAAAGCGATTCATAAAGGTCTGGCACTGGAGCAAGAGGGGAAACATTTCATTTTCTAGTGGTGTTCCTGGCGGGTACAGAACTCAAGTGTAGACTCGGTTACAATATGTCATTCAATTACAGCATGTCGGACATGTCATATATGTCATAACTTGGCATACATAAACTACCGGTCAAACGTTTGGGGTCACTTACAAATTTCCATTCCACACAGAATATCAGCTGAGATCAGCTGCATTGTTTTTTTGAATCAGGGCAGCAGTTTTCAGATTACATTATGTGCTTACATAATTGCAAAAGGGTTCTCGACTGTTTTAGAAAAAAGTGGCTGATCTTTAATGCAATATCTACATTGCCCATTATCAGCAACCATTCATCCAGCGTTCCAAAGGCCCATTCTGCTTACTAATCTGATATCATTTTAAAAGGCTAACTGAGAAAACATTGGGGAACCCTTTTGCAATTATGTACATAATGTAATCTGAAAACTGCTGCTCTGGTTAAAAAAAACAATGCAACTGATCTCAGCTGGTATTCTGTCTATAATGGAGTGGAATGGAAATTTCTAAATGACCCCAAACTTTTGATATTAGCATTAAAAACGTACTAATATCCCTTTTAAAGTACATTTAGAACAGATAAAAAATGTGTGATTAATTAGCGATTAATTGCGATTTAACTATGGCCAATCGTGCGATTAATCGCAATTATTTGAATCGATTGAGATCCCTAATAATATTACCTCCCTTATATAATGTATGCCTATTGAATTCAATCTGTTACAGATTATGAATCAGTTAAAAAATAAATCCAACTCCATAGTCAAGTAAAATCATGTTTGCTCATACACAAGAAATAAGCATTCTGGAGAGAAAAAAGTGGCACTAGTACTTTATGTACTCTTTCTTTGAGAACCGTGACATTAAATAATTTGGCATTTACTTATGGTGGGTCAATATGAACATACAACACATTGCTTATTGCTTATGATCTGTTTTTGATCTGTTATTGGGTCTTCCATGTTGAGCCACCTACGCACACAAGTCTTAAAATATCAAAACTCCAATTAGCAAAGATCAAGAGAACGTTAACACCAGAAAAGAAAGATATTCGTGAAACATCAAATCTTGACAGAGCAAGAAAGCAAGGAGAGGAGAAAAGAAATTAAAATGCAAGGAATTAAATATGGCTAAGCAGGTTGTCTTTGACATTCCGGCGTCATAATCCTATAATAATTATTGATTTTTTTTTTCACGAACAGAGTTCAGTTCCATCTAAGGCTCCGTTTACGAATATGATAAATCATAAATTGCAAGGTCAGCGGAAGTCAAGTATTGATCACTACACAAGATGAGTGAACAACCATTATCCTTGAATTTTTAAAACAAATGAAGAGAATAAATGATTGGAAAAAGAGGATTTGAAAAGGCAAGTCTGTAATTTTGAGTGAGGAACCCATCTGAAAGTGGTACTTTGGTGTAGAACGAGGTTAGACCTGGAAAACATGATAGCTAGCTTTCTCAAAGAGCTATCTAAATGAAGGGTGTATGCTGTTTTTGGGGGGCAGTCAGTGATGGTGATGTGTCTCAAACCTCCTCTAATGACCCTATTATTGAAATGAAATGAAATGTTCAAGCTTTTCCAAAAACTGACTTTCCCCTAAACGTAATACATTCCACCCCCAGCAATCCCAGTTTGGCCAAAGTGTGTAACATCACACATCACTTGGCAGAAACATGCATTTTCTGTTACCTCACGTCACACACACACACACACACACACACACACACACACACACACTTCTGTGAACACCTGACTATCAGCATCTGCTAGCCCAACCCCTGATATCCCACCCACCATCACCTCCACCCTCGTCTCCCACTAGACAGTTTTCCATTTGCACCTCTTCTCCCTCCCCTCCACATTGGGGTTTACAAATCAGCTTGACAAGGAACACCACTTCTGGTCGCTCCCAGCTGCCACTCTCTTCTTCCTCCTGCTCGCCCGGTTCCTCCTCCTCTCATGGGAACATGATGTTATTATACATAAACAAGAAGCCCCTAATACAGCTTTTTTTCCTCTACCTCCATCCGAGCATTAGGTATAAGAGGTGTGGGCAGAGAGAGAGCGAGAAAGAGCGGTTTGTAACTATATGGCCTGGATAGGGGACTCAGCCAGACTTTTCTTTTTGTTTGCTGGACAACATGTAAACAAGCACATTTGAATATCAAAAGGAAACCAGGGAATGTGTGAAATGGATTTGGAACAGAGTTGGTTATGAATACATCTTAGGAGCGGAGGGAGGTCATAGGTGGGAGAGAGTTGGGAATGGAGTATATGCACATGCCTGCAGGGAAAGGGGGAAAGTCTGAATTGTGTATGTTTGTTTACGTGGATATCCAGGCTAAGTGTGAGGTGATGGGAAGGCTTTTGTATGGCTGTCACACGGTGGTGGTGGTGGTGGTGGTGGTGGTGAGGGGGGGGGGGGTTTACACATCAAAGGTGCCCCGGGGCAAGGCAATATCACATGAAACACAATGAACGGCCACGACACAAAAGAGAAATAAAATCAAAAAAAGGCTGTAAATGCTTTACTAACTCGGCATGGTGCAAGACTGCAGTTGTTATTAGGCTATATTCACACTTCACCTCCCAGATGACCACTGGGCTACTCTGAGTCATCTGCTGCCTTCACACACGATAAAGAGGCATTTAAAAAAAAAAAAAAAAAGCAGGGGGCCGGGATATAAAAGTCTTGTGGTTGGGAGACATGCAAAGGAATATGGGGGCATGGCAACCCATCTATAACTGGAAAATTGTTCTTTTCCTAATTTATTCATAGGGAATGTGATTGAATATGGATGGGGTTCTGTGATTCTGAAGACCTGGTTTTCCAAGGATACAAACACACCCAGAAACACTACATAGACATTTAGACAGAAAGCTGAGAATCTGCTATCTATACGTGCTCTCGCAGGCACTCTCACTACATACGTTCACAGCACATATTCCAGGTCAGGCTACATATGGAGCTGTAATAAAGTCTTTAGATGAAGCAATGGATTAAATGAAGCGTACGAGACATGCTTCAATGGGGAAGGCAAGCAATTAACTCCCCCTGTGTGTTTGCATGTGTATGTGAGGCATGTAAATATGCGCCTGGATAGCTGTGTGCATGTGTGTAATGATATATGGTGAGTCCTTACAACACTGAGGAGAAATAAATTACAGATATAACTGATGAATTTCAAACCCATTAGAGATATATGACTCTGGATAGGTTACAAAATACAACTCTATACTCTATACAACCACTGCTGCTCCGATTCTTACTTCAAGATCTTGGACACTGAACAAAAGACACCTGGCAAGCTGTAACCTCTCAGACATGAACATATATTCTATATCACTGTGTAGTATCATTCACAAAAGTGCAAAATGCAGCATATATAGCAAATGCATCTGCAAAAACCACAGTGGCATCTGTAGTTCTCTGTACTCTATTTAATGTAGGACCATTTTCTTCCTTTTTCAACGGTGCATAGCTGGATTTAAAACAAGTAATCAAACACTTATTTCCAAAGCTGTGTTGGTGAGCATCTGAGTTAATAACTATATTGACTTGAAGCAGACCGTTGAGAGAAAAAAAAAAAGAGTTTAGGAAACTCCAAGTAGAGAGACTAAGAGACACACATGACTAAGCTTTAAGTATTGAGTAATCCCACAGCCAGAAGAACTCATCAACTCAATCTCTCGTTTCTAACTCTTTTTCCCTCCCCTCCTTCCCTACAGTAAGTTTAATTTGAAAAGAGAGAAAAAGTCCCTTTCCACACCGTCTCAATACATATTTTTTCTAATTTCTTCCTTCGGAAATCTCTTAATAGCTTCTGCGCTGGACCCTGATGAAAACAATGACTTTTAACCTTCCTCTACCTCCCTACTTGCCTCCATCCATCGTTCCCCTCCCTCCATCACAGTCGACTTATTTCACTTTCTAAATTTTTACTCCTTCAATCTCTTTGCAGCCATTCAGGCCCCAGCCTCAGCTTGTGGCCGGTGCTACGCATTGTGACAGGTGAAATGAAAGCCCAGAGAAATCTCATCTTCTTATAAACGCTCCAAGGCATTCAGCCAGTTAAAAAAAATATTTCTTCCCCTTTCTTTCTGAGGCGCCGACAGATGGAAGAAGAAAAAAAAAAGTGAGCCGTTATTTGAAGACCATTTGGGGTTTTCCTTTATCCACAGTTAATCATTGCTGTTCTTATTGTGCCGGGGAGCTGAGGCAGTACATTTTGCATACATTTACAGACTAGCTACTATATAAGTGACATTTCTTTTGTCAAAAAAAAAAAAAGAACTGCAGTCTGTGTTGAAATGTCTTCTAGAGTTGTAAGTCAAAATCAGTCCTTTGCTTATTGTTTTCAGTTAAAAACCAAGAGAAGCCTAATTAATTAATAGTACACTGTAGTTTACCGTACACCCTACCTTGTAATTGCTGGTTTATTTTTTTTAAATCTACCGTATGCACTTTATATTGTTGTGCAAATAAACTAAACTAAACCCTAAATAGTCATAATTAGCAACATAGATATTGTCAAAATGATCATTTCTGCTCATGTTATGGAGTAGTCTCTACTGATTCAAATCACTTTACTGTATTGTGTCGCTCCATCTCCTATCTTTTCTAGTTTATCCAAACAATGTCAATGAGGAGCTTGGTGTAAAAAAAAAAAAAAAAAGAATGATAGCAGACAAACAGCACAGTCAGGCACTGCTGATTAAAACCTTAAGGTCATAGGCAGAGAAACCGAGAGCAGAAAAAAGTAGGAGTGGTAGAACAGCTTAGATTCTCCAGGGTCTAGCTGTGCAACTCACTCACTGTGCTATTTGTGTGTGTGTGTGTGTGTGTGTGTGTGTGTGTGTGTGTGTGTGTGTGTGTGTGTGTGTGTGTGTGTGTGTGTGTGTGTGTGTGTGTGTGTGTGTGTGTGTGTGTGTAAGAGAGGTTTTCAAGGCCTCTCCCTGCAGGCGGATTCTGCAAAGTCACCCTGCTCTCTGTCTCTCGTCAATCTCTATCTCCATCGCTGTTTTCCTCTCCACAATCCTGTTGTCTGCCTCTCTCTTCCTGAGTGTAACTTCTAAAACTGCAACGTGCCCTTCCCTATCTCCACCTTTTGTTTTTCTGCTCCCTCATGCTCTCATTCCACCTCTTCATCTGCCCAAATCCCCCTTATCACTCTCTGGCTGGGTCCTTCCACACCCCTGCCTGTCTCCATCTTAGCCAAACATGACCAAATCACCCTAACCTCCCTTTTCTATCCTGTTGCCACTCAAGGCTAGACACACACCTGTTTACGATCTCTTCAAAATCTCTCTACCCATTCCTCTACTCGTGTATCTATCTGCACTTACCCATTATTACTGTCTGTTCAGTAAGCTTTAAGGCCTCCCTTTTTCAACCTTCCATCCGGCCTCAACCTTCGCTCTGTGTTCCAGCTGCTCTTTTCTCTCCTGCTTTGTCCAACACACATCGCAAACCCTATCCAATTTATTCTTCTTTCTCTGTCAGATTCCCAATTTTTTCACTCTTCTGTCAATACTTTTCACACATTGTCATCTCTCTTTCCCTTCCTTCATTTCACTATCTTTCCACCCATCTTCACTTCACTGCTCCAATCCATCTGTTGGGGAGTCTACTGCACTCTCTCTTTGTCTACCCTCCATTTCTCACTTTGTCCTCCTTTCCCCCTCCTCACCTTGTAATTCTCCACTCTTGCTGTAGAGTTCTCGCCTCTGCTCCCTCAAGTATGCACTCATGCTGATGGCATGGGAAGATGATTCAAACCTACAAAACACACAAAAGGTTCAACAAGTGGGCACACGACACAACAGTACAACACACAAAGTAACAGGACACAAAGAAATAAAGACAATGAGCAATGGCCACGGGACGGCAATGTTAAACAAACCAAAGTCAAGTCACTTTAATTTAAGGAACCTAACATCCTTGGTTGTTTGAGATATTTCAATTTTGGACATATCTTATATACAAATTCATTCTTTTCTTTTTATGTTGTATTTGGTCGAACACAAAGAAAGTGTGATGCTTACTTGAAGAGCGACTGCTTGGCACGCTGTGGTTTTTTCTTCGCAAAAAAGGCAGCAAACTCACTGCCAGTGCTGGCATAAGAGAGTTGAGCCGATGGCTCTGTGGCACTGCGGCTGTTCTTCACGTCCAGATACTCCATAAGCAGAACCTAAACAACAACAACAGAGCACAAGGTCAAAAGCTAAAAAGAAGAAAAAGAAGAAGCACCTTTTTATAGGAGATTGCTTACTTTAATGTTAGTCCTCAATTTATCACATTCATAAGCTTCCTGTTAGATAATGTAACATTGAGTACCTTATTAATAACTTTAAAGCTCCCACTCACAATCATTTCCTGTACGCTCAACTTGCCTGCTCTGTTCACTTATCAACTTATTCATGAGTACCTTCATTTAATCAAAAGGCCTTTGTACAAAAGGTGTACTTCTAGAGTAAAAGGTAAAAAGAAAAATACCCACATTTACATACATTTACCTTCAGATCTTTTTAGAGCTCATTACAAAACATAGCAGAAACCAAGAGTTGCTCTCGGTCACGATAAAAGATCATTGCAGTGTGGAATTGTAAATAAAAAACTCAGTACGGTTCCAATGCTGTGGTTGATTCAAATGTTTTGACCTAACTCTATATCCCGGGTCACTTTAATTTTATTTTGCACTGTTTTCAATTTCTTCACAGTTCTTGTGCCACATTGGTGATTCAAGCATATAGTTGCCATTGCATTTTGTTGTGTTGTTCCAAGAATATTTGGCTGAATAAATCTTCTATTTTCATATCACATTAAATGTAAAAAAAAAATTTAAGAAAATGCTTTTTTCAGCAGAGATACATATACAACACAAAAGACTATCCCAACTTTGAGATAGAAAAAAAAAAACACCTGTGACATGCATGGGGCCTTTTGATGACCTGCGTAAAACATTTCATCGACCATTTCCCTGATCTGTCTGCATGATGCATGGTAAAAATTCATCAACGTCTTATCATGCTTCATAAAAATCTTATCAACTTCTAACAATAGCTGATGACAGGCACAATGAAACTGTGGCCAGACAGAGAAAGTTAACTTCCTCTACTCTATCATTCTATCTGCACATTCCCTCTTTTGCTTTCATTGGCTTTCATTTTTCAAAATCTCTTAGTCCTTCATCTCTCATTTCTCACATTTCTATTTTTCCCTCGGTTGATCCGTCTACCTCAGTTCATCGTCTTCTTTCTCTCTCGCGCCCTTTTTTCATTCCTCTCTCTGTGTGAATACATATGTTCTAAAATAGGCTTCCATATCTAATGGCTTCATAATTTAGCAGGGCCATTTAGCCTGTGTGTGTCTAATTCTGAGGCACAGTGTGGGTCAGCCCAGAATGGGACAGGAGTAATGGCCAAGCAGATGGAGATCCATCCCGACCATAATGATGTAATTAACGCTGCGGAGAGCTCCCCCCGTCATGCACAGGAAAGCCTTCAGATGCCAGCAACAATGTTAATTTAAGTGCACAGCCATAAAAAAAAAAAGAATGCAGATAAGCGGGTCTATTGTGGAGTCTTTTTTTGGTTTAAAAACTGAATCATATTGATAAGCAAATTCAGAGATTTTGATGGATTAGTACAAACAACAGGTCAAATCTAATAGCTTAGCTGCACTTTTATAACTTTAAATAGCTGTGATGTAAAGTTAAATGAGTCTGATGTCACAACATCTGGTCACAATGATCATGTAAATATGCAACTTCAACACACATACACAGTCTTCCATCAAACATGTAATTACTCTCTAACATACTTCCCCACATCACAGGCAGCGCTGGAGGCCATATCACACACGCAACTTCTCCAACTGGCAACACCAGGGGCTCCACTTGCCACTAGCCTCGTGCTGCAGCTAATCCTATCAGTGTATTAATTACTAATGATGAGCTGATGGAGCGAAACCCCCAGTCTTTGCAAGCTAACGCCCAAGTAGACTTAATGAAATGCCAGCGCTGGGCTGATGAAGGGGCTCCGACCCTACTTAAATTGCATTAGCCCAGAGACAGAGTGAACTTTGGAGGCAATTAACTGGACTGCTAGGACAGAGAGAAAGATAGAGGAAGCGAGGGATGGGAGGCAGAAAGTAACACGGAAGGAGAGATAAAGGTGGAGTTGTGGAGAATAGAAAGTGCAAAGGATTATAGGTGGATAATGAACACTGAACAGAATGCTAAAGAGAAAATGGAAGAGAAAATGAAAGTAGACAAAGTGAGAACACTAGAGACTAAGTTAAATAACCAGCTGTTGCTGATTTAACACTTCTAAGTGGAGGTAAAAAAAAGAGGGTTGGTTTCCCCACCTCTACTTAAGGATCTCCAACTAATTCTGGTGACAATTGTGTCTCACCAATCTATCTCCAACCAGCAGCAAACCATGTTTCAAAGCTAGTAAGTTGCAAAAGTACATTTTTTGTTAACGTCACCTCAAATCTACAAAGCTGCCTCGATAACAAACCCTACACTAACACTTGCAGCTGCAGGACCTGGAGCTCACCGCCAGTGTTTCAGTTTGACTGTTAAAAAGTGTTAAGATAATTAAAAGGTATTTATTTAGAAGCAGGCTGGTTGGTTAGTTAGCTAACGCTAGCTTGCTATTCCACCAGGCTTCCATTCTACATAGCTAAATAAGCCGGACAGAGTTGTCCCTCATCTGGCGATCTGCTTTCCCCGTTCTGTTGGCTCAGATCTCCACAGCCTAAGTCCACAGGTACAAATTAGTTTTGCACCAAATGTATTGCAAGAAGTGTTGCGAAAGTCAAGGCGCAGATTCGCCACTTTGTGATGCGAGAGAGCAACATATGTGAAGTTGCAGGGACAGATTCGAGAGGTTGTAATCACTGAATTGTGGTTGTGATGGAAAATGAACCTGAGTTAAAAAAAAAAAAAGTACACGAGTAAATGTTGCATTACAAGTTTGCAGCTGCTCATGTTCATGCAAATATCAATCTACACATTTGTGAATATTTTTTCTGCGACTTCACATTCAGAATACAGGTGTGTGAATATTTCTACAAGTGCAAATTTCAATTTAGAAGTTCAGATTTTTTTTTTACAAGCTCTCGTGTTTTTTTTCTTTTTGTGACTTCAAATTCAGATCACGTGTGTGAATATTTTTTACAAGTGCAAATTTTAGTTTTACAAGTGCAAATTTTAACATACACGTTCAGATTTTTTGTTCTGCAAGTTCTCACATCGTATTCTACAAGCTCTCACGTTTTGCACCATATTTACCTTCATAAGTGTCTTAGGCAAGTTTGTTTTTATACACTGTGTTCCAAATTATTATGCAAATGACATTCTACACTGATTTTCCTAAATAGTTGATGCAAATTATATAATATATATATATATATATAATATAATTTTCAAGTCACCAACCAAAGAAAATTGGAGGGTTAGGAGTACTAGCACAAACAATATGGTTTATAGTTTCAAACAAGATTTTTCTTGCTGGACAAGATTAGATTTGAAAAGTAAGAGGACCTCTCAGCCTTCACCTAGACATTAAGAGTACCAATGAGGTCTCTGAGATGCAATTTGTATACTAGCTTTATGGCTTTCCACAATTGTTCAGTCATATAACATTTTCGCCTAAAACTCCGGATAGTTTCGTTTATCCAATGAGATAGGTTTTTGGAAGGTGTTTTACGAAGCTTAAGTGGAGCTACTTTATCCAGCACTGAAGAGCAATAGTTGTTAAATGATTGGACTACAGTGTCCACGCTTTTATCATCTAAAACAACATTGCTGTCGAATACCATAGAGAAATTAACAGCTGCAGTCTTGTTAATAAAACGGTAGTGTCTCATATGGCAAGAAGGCTGAGACTCCAATTTAAAGCAAATGTCAAATAAAATACATTTGTGGTCACTGATATATAAATCCTTAGGGCTAACAGATCCAATATCTATACCATGTGTAAAAACAAGTGTGCCCACAGGCATGTGTGGGGCCAGATACATGTTGCTTCGATATGAAGATTAAAGTCCCCAACCATTAGTACCTTGTCCAGCTTTATAAAATCTGATAAAGATTTGCCTATTGGGCCTGGTTGTCTGTAAATTAAAAATAAATAGGATTAAGCCGCCCGACTCTGCACACTTGCAGTTCAAAAGACGAGTAAGGCTGGATGCTTACCAGCTGACATGTCAACTTGTTTCTAAAAACAATGGCAAGTCCACCACCACGGCCTATTTGCCTGGGTGTACAAACATGATCCCTCCTGGAAGATTGTGCGAGTCTGCTATTGACTAATAAAACAAAGGAGCAGCCCATTCTTTTCACAACTATTCATATAACCTGCATGTACTGTCTCCATACAGTGAATAAGACAGTCTCCTCTTTCTTCCTTCCTCCTCAGTCTAACCCATCAGGTCAAGCATATGAAATCTCATTAAAATTGCTATTACTCATACAACAAAGAGACCTAGATCCCATTACTGTCACCTGTGTTTGACCGCACAGCTTATCAGTGAGGTACACTTACAAAGTGGCAAAGAAGTGGCTGAAATAAAGACCACAAAACAAAAAAAATATATATAGGAATTGTATTACAAACAAGGCAAAAGCGATAGAGATAATTGTGTTTCAAATATATGAGAGATGAGATATGAGATATAAGAGTGAAAGACATAAGCAAAACTGTAATTCTCTCAGTGACTACACCTAGAGCATCACATCAATGCAAAATAAGTGACCAAAATAAACAAATTAAATGGTCTACAATATTAATAAGTGATGGCCCCCAGAGCCCGGTTCCAAATGGGAGCCATATCTAATTTAGTAAAAGCCTGAAGCATTGATAACGTCTGACATAACTTGCTCTGCTATTGGAGGAAGACAAATGGTAGTCCCAGAGGGAAACAAATGAAAGTGTCTCTTGACATTTCATTCTTTATTTAAACAGTTGAGGTCTAGATGAATCTTGATAAGTTAGTCAAAACAGAATCTCCATGCTTAGTTCAGTGAACATCCACTGTAACTTCCATTCCAAGTTAACAGAGAGTTGATGGAGAAACAGGCGAGGAGTAATTATGCTGTTATAGTTTTAGACTGCCAAGGGACTTCCTTCCTTTAACACACTGAGCTCCTCTCTCCTCTCTCTTTCCATCTGTGTGCATCCATGTCCCAGAAATGCTTGTTACTAACCTAGCTCTGGGGAGCTTATTCCCCGGAGTCCTTAGGTTTTTTTCGCCTAGCAGGTTTCCTTGGATTAGGGTGGCACCTAAATCATGGTTGCAGCTGTCGCCGTGGCCCTGCTCCGCGCCCTGCTATGCCCTGCTACACCCTGTAACGCCCTGCAGTGCCCTACTACACCATGAACTACTACAACTACTATTTCTAGTCATAGTTCCATTTACCTTTATTGTGACTATTACTGCCACCGTTCATCACACCCCCAACCGGCACCGTCAGTCACCGCCTACCAAGAGCCTGTGTCTGTCCAAGGTTTCTACTCGCCACTGTTGCACTAAATGGGGGAATTACTTGAATTGTTGGGTCTTTGTAAATTATAATGTGGTATAGACCTACTCTATATGTAAAATGTCTTGAGATAACTCTTGTTATGATTTGATACTATAAATACAATTGAATTTAAATGGATTCCCTGAAGAAGAAAAAAACGCATGGGTGAATCTGTGAAACGGTTGATGAAAAAAGTGGTGGTTATGTACAGACGTGAGACACCAGGCAAATGGCTCTTCACACCAGATACTAAGACGAAGCTCAAGAGTTCACATCAACTTAAGTGTGTGTTTGGGTGCTATGTGTGCGAGTGGGCGTACATGTAAAACTCACATCTCTTTCAAGGGCTCCCCGGGCAAAGACATTTCTACCACAACTATTCAAAGTAATTCTATCAACAAACCAACCTCGTTCGGCATTTGACTGGCTTGGGTCTCATCCCAAACTTAAATCAGTCCACTGGGCTAAGTACTACGTTCTATAAAATAAAAAAGGAGAAAAGCTTTATCGAAGTCTGTCTTTTTAATTCATTACCAGCACTCCCATTTATTTCTTCCAAACCCAAATGTCCCCTTTGTGCTGGGAGAAAGTGTATACTCATCCTCCATTCTGTCCATTAGGGCTCTAACTCCCAACAAATAAGAGAGCATCACATACAGCTATGCAGGTGAGCTTGCCACTGGATGAGCAGTCCATTGCTTAAAATTGAATAAATAAATATCACTTAATTTTCTCTTTCCTTGTTTCGACCCTCTCATTCCTAATAGGTCATCTTTAAAGCAGCCAAGAGAATCATCTTAACACTCTGTTCCTTTCTCAAGGATTTATTGAAATCGGTTGTTTTCCCATTAAATCCCTTGGCTTGTCTTGTCACAAAACCTCCTTTACTGACTGATATCCCATGCTGCTAGCCTGAAGTTAAAGCCCAAAGTGTCCTTGGCCGTCAAAGAAAGTGTTCTTTATACACCCTGTATTGATTGTGTTCCAGAAACTTCAATAACCTTTACAGGTTCTGACAAAGCTGTAGCCACAACTGCTCCCACAGTACTGAACTACAGCTAACCAGTGGGGGTTTCCACCTGGAGTGTAACGCATCTAGTCAATCTTTTGAAGGCTATCTTGTTGACAGAGGGAAAGAAGATGTGCCTGCGTGTTCACTGAAACCCATTTCATTTCTCTGTGTCCTTGCTGTGTCCCCAGTGTTTTTTGATGTAAAAAAAAAAAAAAAAAACATTTATACTGTATGTGTATTTTTTGTTTTAAACAAAAGAAAAATTATCAATAGAATAGTTTGTAGTGTTGAAAGGTGTTTCTATAGATACTGTCCATTCAGAATATGTGTGCTTTTAATTTGTATTTCTGTGATACTTAAAATAGCAGTGAATATGTTGAAAGGACTACTGTATATCTTAACTGAATAGCAAAAGAAAAGACAACAACAATTAAACATATATACAGACAACTGACAATAACTGTTCACCATAATAATTTGTTTAAATTATGAATGGACTATGGTGTCCTTTAAAAGGTGCACTATGAGTTCCTGCATTGTCACTTCTGTTGACGTTCCAAGAAAATTCCAAACAAAACAGAGCAGGCTCGCCCCTCCCCCCATGTTTCCGTAACTGTCATGACTAACTGACTAACTGTCACTAACCCCCACCCACTCCTCCAACCATCTTGTCGGTGATTGGCTGGAGTGGTTTATTGTATTTTGGTACACAGCCTGTACCCCTGGTGTTTGTTTGACGTTTACGACCCCTGTGTTGTCTCCTGAGACTGGGCTTTTTCACAGTGTATTCAGGGGGCAGGCAGCTAGCGGATCAAGGAGAGATGCCAAGATTTGAGAAAAAAATGAAATTGCACTGAAACCATGCAGGAACTCATAGTTAGGGTTGGGTACCTTTCGCATCTGAACCGATACTAGACCCAATACCGGTACCTGAAATTCGGTTCCCAGTACCCAACAGTACTTTTTTTCGGTACTTTCCCTCTGTAATTACAAAAAAATTATTTCAGTTGTAAAAATAATTCCAAACCTATTTACTTAGAACATTATGTTATTTATTTAGAATATTTTACACTGACAGAAATTAAACAAAAATAAAACCCCTCCCTCTCTCCTCCCAAACCCGTCCCTACAACCTATTAAATTGAATAATTATTAATTTCTTACTCACTGTAACTTTTATTCTTGTATAGTATATTATTATATTTTAGCCTGTTTCATTTTCATCGTGACCGTTTTTAATTGCCCTTTAATCTTTCATGTAAAGCACTTTGAATTGCCTTGTTGCTGAAAGGTGCTGTAGAAATAAAGTTGCCTTGCCTTACAACCTCAGCCTGTCAGTCAGTCCGCAGGGCACAGAAACCACCGTTGTGCCTGCTCGTCTTAGAGGAAGTGTAATGTCAACAGCACCGCGACTGCTTTCGGCTCGCCATTAATATCATATCACAGTGAAAGGTGTCTGCGTGAAGTTTTGAAAAACTGTAACCACACTTGAAACCGTTTTATCGGCTACAGCGGACTCTCTGTGACTTCAAAAAAACTGCAGAGCCCACGTAGTTTGCTCCGGCCGCACCTCTGCGCGCGCGTGTCGGACCTCTGCTCTCTGTCAACATGCAGAGAGGGCAGATAAGCTTGCGCTTACTCTCAGGTCCCGAAATTTGGAACAGTTTGATTTTACATGAACCAATACCGGTAAAAGTACAGGGTTCGGTACGCAACCCTACTCATAGTGCACCTTTAAGTTAAAAGTCAGTTTTCTCTGTGTTGTTTCTCTCTGAGACTGTAGTGAATAGCCTTCTACCAAATTGTTTTAATTGTAAATACTGTAAATAAAGTAAAGCATGGTTTTAAGTGGCATATTTAACACTTTGTTTTTACTTATTTGCCATCAAAACAGCACCTTGTGTGTGAGAATACTGATGGTAACAGAGCACTGAATTCTCTCACAAAACCGTACCTGGCGAGCCCACTATTTAAAATTTAAGCCACAACAGTGTTTACTGTACAGGACATAATATTGTGTAACCTTTTGCACCACTGAGTCATAACAATCAACAAGTCATGAAAATTATTGCAAAAACATCCATGAGCAGTTGATTAAGTCTCGAGTGATATTGATGTAGTGAATATGGGTGGGAAGGGGGTTGGTGTGCGTGGATCTGAGAGAGTAGACTTTACCGTGGTGATGGTAGACTTCACTGCGCTTCAGCGATACGTAAATATGACAGCACTTTGGAGAGCAGAATAAATGTGACACATTATTAAAATGTTGGGCGAGAACAACGTAGCCATGTCTGTGCTTCATATCTAATTAAAAGAGATCATTGTCTTCTAGCTGCTCTCTGGCAGTTCAATTTGCCTCGTTTTCACTGTGTTGATGAGCTGAGAGAAGGCACCGCATACACACATATACATATATATACATATATATATATATATATATATATATATATATATATATATATATTTGCACAAACATAACACCCCTCCTTTGTCTTGGTTAATCTATGGCAATGAAATGATTAATTTAAGAAGTATGTTTAGAGAGAGAAAGAGAGAGGACTTTACCGGTTCGTGCCAACAAGCATATTCTAAAGCAGACAGGTACCTGAACGTCAATTTGATCAAAGTTTGCTTTTTTAAAATTTAACTCTCATTTGGAGCCCACATCAAAAAAAGCTCAGCCCCTGTTGCACCCTTTCGTATCTCTGGCTACAGTAGAAAATGTTAATATGCTCATGTTCGGAGTTCTCTTGTGAAGTTTCTATGATCTAGAAATCAGTTATTTCACAAGGCAGACAGTCAGCATCTATACATATTTTCGAATGCAGGCTCAAAGTTCCTTGTTTGCAGAGAGGAAGCCACTCATTAAAAGTGTGATTTGCACTCCGGTCACACACTCACAGCAGACAACGGACATGGCAAGCAGTCAGCCAGCCACACATCCTTGCAGAATGCGCAAATGCCGAGCTAATTAACAAACTGGCACGCCTCAAACCAAAAGGCCGACAAGGTCAAAGGGTGATCAATGTCAGTAGCCAGAGACACTCTGTGGCAAATATAATATACATTAAATAACACTCTTACTGGGTGGTCTTAATGAAGAATTCATGGAGAGGTTTATAAACTGTGATCTTTTATGAACTATGTTACCCAATTACCTGATAAGGTATTGTGACTTCCATCTCGTTAATGATTCAAAGGAAACTTGTGGATTTTCTTGCTTGGCACCTAATGTTGTTTTGACAAACATTTACATTACATTAAACTTGCCAGGCTGACAGACTGCCAGATGCTTCTATACTGTATTTTTGTAAGAGAAAAGAGAAGCATATTAATCATTTATGGATACGCACAAATTCCAGTCACTTTGATTTCTTTACAACGGACTGCTTTGAAAAACAAGATAGTTTCTGATGGAAAAGGCAATCATGGATAGAGGTAGAGAGCCGCAAAGGCAGGCAGTGGTGTACACTTAGAAATGTAAATTCAATAGCAGTGTGAATAATCAATAGATATACTCACACACATTCCACAGAAAACCACTTGGAAATTTGTGAAGTGGCCTTAAAACACTCCTTCCAGCATCAATACCACTGATTATCATCCAGTCTTCTATGCTATAAATCAATACTTCCCCATTGGAATTAACAGCAGAAGCTCTCCGGGTTTTTGAACAGGGATAAGAACCATTACATGAATCTTGACTTTCAAAAGCTTGTTTACCTACTCCCCATTCTAAGCCTACTGGGCCTCAGTCATACAGTGGCCTTGTAACTGGGTGCACCCTGTGTTTCTGTCGGCTTTTGCATCTGTCTGCTGGTATGTCATGTGAAAATGTCAACCTGGTATCTCCGCCTCTCAAAGTGAGGAAAAAACACCTACCAAGAGGTTTCTGTACATGTCACAGATGTGAAGAAGAAGTGTGAGACAGACAGGGACTAAAATGATTTAACTGTACAGGGAAAAAAGATCATGTCTGCTTCTGTTCAAGCCTTCGTACCAATTTTAAAAGTATCACTTTTAAATTGCATATTTTGCATGCAATAGTGAAGTTATGTTACAGTAGTTATTGTTGAACTGAAGATATTATTAGGGACTAATAAAGATTATAAGCACATTTTGACCAATGTTGTGTAGGTTCCTGCCATTTTTAGGGTCTTACGACGTGAGAGAATAACTTACTCGGTATACTATAAGATTTAACAGAGCCACCGTTGGAGCTGAAGGAATTTAAATTCTCTCAGTACTGATATGTGACTCTCAGAGTGGGCTAAACGAAGGGGGTGAAAGGGAGTGTGGGAGTTGTGAGAGAAAAAGAAAGCAAGATAATGAGATGAAGAAGGAAATTACAAGGAGCAAGAGGGGTATGCACAAGGTATTGGGAAACTGTAAGACCGTAATACAGCGGCAGCAGGAATGATGCTGAAGAAAGAAGGAGCAAGGGAAATGGAAATGGAGAGTGGGAGAGAAAGGCGAAAGAACAAGCAAGAGATGAGAGTAATGGCAAGAGGGAGGGAGGGATGGACGAGGGGCTTTCATATTGATACAATCGGTCAGGAAATAATAACACGAGTGAGTGAATAAGAAAACCTCATTTCACGTAATGAGTATTCTAATCAAGAGATTTCATTATCTCACATCGAGACAGGGGATAGTGAAGCCCCTGGCAACTGGGTGTTGGCAGTGATCGCATGCCTGGGAATGGCTTAATGCCTTTTATAACTGCGCTGGTACAGCAGATCTACATGCCTATGCACAATCACATCCTCGGAAACACACATGCCTAAACACTCCTGTATTTATGAATGCATGCATGCCAGCTGGAAAAAGTTATTGGAAGCAGACGAGCCGTAGTGCACGAGTTAGAAATAGATGGACTTTCAATTTCACTAGGCTACAGCATCCTGTCATTTTATTTATTCATTTACAGTTTTATGATCAGTTAAAACACTGGTCTGTGTTCTGATCTTGCCATCGATTACCATGGCAACAATCACAGCATTCAGTTCAGACCTCTGAGAAAGTACAGCAGGAAGCAAATTCTGCTTCACTTTGCCAGAGGGACCTTTTATATTTATATACAGTACATCTAAGTTATTGATGGGTGAGAAAGGCCTGTTCAAATCCAGGAAGAAGCACCTCATCCTCTTTAATAAATTCAAGCTAGTTAAAAAGTGGTTATACACATGAGAAATGCTTCAGAAAGACGGAAAATGCTGTTTTCCTGAGAACACACACACACACACACACACACACACACAGACAGACACACACACAAACACACCTTTGAGAGCAACTACTGCCACAGATTTTCCTCCAAGATTTACCATAGGTCAGCTCAACAGCTGCTCATCCCCTCAGCCAATCAAACAGGAGCAGGGAGTAAGAACCAAGCATAAATACACGCCAATTAAAGAAATAATTAATCCAAGCAATCAAGCTTCCCCTGTCTTTTCCTCTTGCTTCTTCTTACTGACAGATTGAATGCCATTCATCACATCACTGACAGTTTTCTACTGATTAATTTACTATTAGAGAAGGTGAATTGAATCAGTGTTTAAGTGCTGGGTTGAAAATAAATCGAGGATGAACAAATCTCCATGGCAGTGGATGAAAAACTAAATCCTGGGGGTATGCCAGCAAGGGAGGGCCAAACAAACAAGGTGCAGTGCTACAATTTGGCTCTATACTAAAAGCAGCAATGTCAAATGCACTAAAAGAGAACAATATTGCCATACATTAAAGTAGGCTTGATTTCTAGATTCTACATGTATTTCCTCACAGAAATATACATCTATTATAATCTACTAGACATGACTTTGTTATCCAATATTCCCACACAGATAAGTAATATTTGATTCCTATATACAGTAATCTGTATAGCTTATTCTGTTTAAAGCTTCATCTTTATTTGATATGTAATACTAAAAATATACTGAAGCACTCTTCTATTGCTGTTGCTCATATCTGACCTGCAGCACTGTCTGGATCTTGGCAGAGACGTCGGCCTGCTCGTAGAGTTTGATGCCCTCGTTGTGGGCCCCGCCCGGGCACTGCACTGCGATCTGATGCAGGTGGGTCAACACCACGCTGTGAGCCTGGGCCACTGCCTTGAACTTATCAAACAAAAGCTCCAGCAGTTCCAGCAGCAGCCTGTAGAGGGAGCCAAAGAGAGTAGAAAGGGAGGGCAAAGATGAGAAACAAAAAAGGGACAAGGGCAGGAGAGTGGGGATAAGGACATTTGTTTCACTTTTGGAACACATTTATTATGTAAGCCAGCACGATATTCACTCCACATTTTATTGGTTAGGAAAATGCATAACTCCCACAGAAAATCACTTGGCCTTGGCTTTCTATACAAATAAAGCAGAAAGCCACCAAGGGATTCAGCTTCTGTTGTAATATTAGAGAGAAAAATGAGACTTACGAGTGTATTACAGTTGACAGTTTCTTTTTTCCTATTACCATCAAAGACCATAAAAAGCCTCCACACCCCAGAGTATTGCCACAGTTAGAGATAGCTTTCTATGCTCCTGCATGTTTGCCTTACCTCCAAATTCATGGTATCCATTAAAACAGCTGAGAAATACTGATGGCCATGTTAAACAACATCCGAAATTGACTTTTTTCTAAGATACTTTTCTAATAACACAGTCCCTGCAGTTGTATCAAACATACAGTATACTAATGTGAAGAGATTGTGCGTTACATGTTGCTTTACCTCTTCACTGCCACTAGAAGTATATGTATTTGTGCAACCATGCATTCTAGTAAATGAGTGCTACTTCACCATATGTACCTACACAATAAAGGTAAACAATGTGAAATTGTAAAACTGCTATGTATACAACTTATGACTTGATGTAAGGTAAACTCTAGCTCTCCTGAAGGAAATGAAGGAATTAACAGAAAGCAACAGATAATATATCTAGCATTTCACATCACCAATTAGGTGTTTCACTTCCGTGTTTACATTCACATTTTGTATTCAGCAGATACTCGCAGCTATTCATCCTACAGTAATAACCTGGCACCTGGGCTGGCTATCGCAAAAGTAGTGAGCCGCCCAACCTGGACTCAAATAAACAGCTACTCTCATTAGTTCTAAATGGCTCTGGCTGAAGAAGAGAGCAAAGCCAAAACCAGAAAGACCTTCAACTTGATCTGAGTGCCACGCTCTGGATTGGAAACTCAGTTGCCTCATCAACTAATGTTTCATAGAGACTTTGCTATACCTGCTTTTTGCACAAGGACAAAGCTTTCAAAGTAAAGAGGGAACACAGGTTACATTAGTTGAGTCTGAATGAGCACCCAGTGCACCCATGCTATTGAGTGCCCACTTTATTTTAGTAGAGTTATTACAGTTAATATAAATAGAGTCACACTCTTTGCCTAACACTGGTCTTTTAGTGCTCTCCTCTGGTATTTTAATTGGGTTTTATTTAATTTCTGGTAAGTGAACGACAGCTTAAAGCTATAGTGCATTGTGTCTGTTTCCCCATGAGGAGTAAAGTAATGACAACAAAACTGTCTCTCTTTCTCATGGGCGGGCTAAATTCTCTGGGCGGCAAAGCAGAGAAAGGGGAGGTAACCTTGCTCCTTATGACCTCATAAGGAGAAGATTCCAGATCGGCCCATCTGAGCTTTCATTTTCTCAAAGGCAGAGCAGGATACCCAGGGCTCGGTTTACACCTATCACCATTTCTAGCTACTGGGGGACCATAGGCAGGCTGGGGGAACTCATATTAATGTTAAAAAACCTCACAAAAGTGAAATTTTCATGCCATGGGACCTTTAAATTTCAAACTAAAAAAGTTGTGACTGCCAAAAACAAACCATCTTCTATCAAGCATTCCTCAAAAGCACCGGAGCCCATACCTCATTAATGCCAAGTCAATACAAATAACCAGCAATTTAAATGCTGCAAGAAAAGAAAGCATGCTAAAAGTTGTGTGAAGTGGCCAAGGTTTCCTGGGAAGGTATCAGGATAATGTAAAGGCAAGATGGATGTTTCACTAGGGGGCATTTTGGTTGGCTGTCTGTCACTACACTGGCAGTAGCAGCGAGTAAATGTTATTAATGGAGAGGAAAGCAGGCACAAATCACTATGAGCTATAACTCAGTGAACGGAAGATGTTCGTGAGACGAAGAGAGGAGCTGTGAAATGTCAACGAATCAAGGAATTCTCTCTCCCCCATCTCTCATGTATAAACATAAAGGACTGACACAGTGAACACCAACTTTCAGAAAATGACAAAGAATTGATGGTCATGTATTCACATATGTAGGTGGACACGCACTAAAGTTATGGTTCTGACCTTGTCACTTTTTTTCTGTTCAATTTCTAAGCGCACTCCAACCGTACCCCCACCTTACCCTTTAAACGCACACACTTAGACAGACAGACACACATGCATAAAGTGTAGACAGCGGAGTCCTCCTCATTATCTCCCAGCGGAGGCCATCCTAATCCATATTGTCTGTTCTTAGAGGCCTCACTTCTCATTTCCCCTCAGGATCGAAGCTGAGACACACAGCTGATGAACAGTTGGGAGAGACAGCAGGGAGCACACACATGTTGATGTACAGTCCCTAACTATCTGACAGACACTACAACTGTGTGTGTGTGTGTGTGTGTGTGTGTGTGTGTGTGTGTGTGTGTGTGTGTGTGTGTGTGTGTGTGTGTGTGTGTGTGTGTGTGTGTGTGTGTGTGTGTTTTTATTTCATTTTGGGAGGACAATCATAGTGTCCATATTAGATTATTATAGGGTTGGTTGTCAGCCACAGATAATTAAATTACAGTAAATAGGGGCCTGCAGAGTGTTTAAAGAACCACTTTTGAAATATTAAATGTGCCAGGTCATCCTGCCATCATTCTCAAATCCACAGAGCAGAAACACATTAACACAAATGTATCCTAGACGTTTCCCAATGACCACTCTAATGAACAGGCAGAAGAAGAAAAAAAACTGTACAAAAGAGACAAGCAATCAATCTTGTGATCAATGTGCTTTGCTTGTTTTTAAATTGGATTTAAAATACTTAGCCTTTTATCTTAATGTCCTTTGATCATTCAAGCATTTCTACTACTACTACTTGAAAGCTGTGCTCTTGCTTTGAGATTGAGATTGGATTCAGAATTTCCTAAACCAAAAACACAAAGCAAGGAGAAATAATGCTCTGTTTTTGTAATGCAAAATGAAAAAAGGGAGTTCAACAAGTCTGCTTTTATGTAAATTATACTGACAGACTCACAGATCAGTGCTGCATGCAAATAACGTTGGATGGAGTATCTTACTAAAAGTAAAAATCTAGTGAAAGTGCACTTGAATGTAGCCGATCACTGAGGACCTGAATGAGAACATAAACCTCCGAGAGTAAGCCATGCACTGCCGTATATGCTGTAAAGTGCTTAAGTGTTGCCTGCTAGTCTGCAGTGCTATAAAATATAGTGTGCAATATGCAAGACCATTGTTCCCTTCAACTGGTACACTGGTTAGAGTTTCCATAGCAACAAGCCTCGTCTTTAAATTAAAGTGTGAAAATAAGCAGAACGAGGTGTGTATGCATCCAAGTAGAAACACACACACAGACAAACCTCTTAAGTGTTTGCCCCAATGCGAATGCTCCGACACAAATACAGTGTTTAGCACTCACACACACACACACACACACACACACACACACACACACACACACACACACACACACACACACACACACACACACACACACACACACACACACACACACACACACACACACACACACACACACACACGCACAGGCAAACTTAAAACAATCTGTAAGGAGTAGAGCTGGGAATGAGCTACACGGAGGCCTGTTACATTGAGGTTAGATGAGATTCAGCAGGCACCCGGAGAGGGAAGGCAGACGAGGCTGAAGAGAACATCCCTGACAGAAAACAAGACGTTCCTCTTAAATGGTTCAGGATCAGTGGCCTGAGACCTGTGTTTCCCAAGTCTGCTCGCTGTATGTGTATGTCTGCAGGAGCTGATGTGACTGCTTTTAAAATGTAGCAGTCCTCTACTGCAGGTGTGAAGTTGTTTGTGTGTGTGTGTGTGTGTGTGTGTGTGTGTGGGGTTTAACCATGACTTGTCTAGGTTTAAAGCAGCAGAGTATCTGTTTTCATGGTCTGAGGCAGGTGTGCCTCCAGTCCTAGCCTTTACTGTGTTTCATAGCTGGTTGACTGTCTGACTATGAACACCGTGGGACTGAATTCAAAACATGTTGTCTACTGCCTTCACTGTCCGCTCTATAAAAAAAATAAAAAGTTCCTAAAAGACGTTCTGCGTGTTAACACAAAACATGACTTAGTGACTAATCCATGTTATATCATTATTTATAAAGAGCTCTACTGTATTATTACGAATAAACTTTAGCAACCACTGAAGAGAGTGGGCAGCTTGTAGTTAATGACACTAGGGAATTGAGTCGACTGGGATAACTACAGAAGAATAAGCAAACAGGCTGCTTTAATAAAACTATTGCATAGATACAATACTGAGGGGATTACAAGTCTTATTAAAGGTATTTTTTGTGGTAAAACAGTAGCTGCATACTGCTGTTTACACTGATACTTTTTTGGAAACATGGCTGATTCTAGCTATTATTTTCTGTCAGGCAACATCATTTAAAAAAGATGGCCTTCGTCTTTCACAGAACTTTCGTATAGTTCTGTGAACTTAAGTTCTACTAACTACTAACTGTGTCTCCCATCCTCTCTTATTTACATTTATATTTACTATCTAATATTCACCTTCAGCTTTCTCCATTTTTTCACTGATCTGTAGCAATCCTTGCCCTTCAGGGAATTGGTCACACTCTCAGGAAGCCATGGTATTCTAACATAGGGCCTTCCTCCTTCAGTTTGTCTCATTACTGTACCTTGGTTGGCTCTCCTGGGCCAAGTTCTCTCCTCTCTGGTAAGCATGGTCTGCTATCTGAGTGGTGGACCTCTTGACGATCTGTTTCAGCTCAGGTTCCAGCCGCTCCATTATGGCTTTGATGGTCTCAGGGATTTTCTTCAATTTGGCCAGAGCCTGAAGAAAAAGAACGATACAAACACTTTACTTGAAGCAAGAGCACAGAGACACTGAAAGAACAGCACAGAACACAAGGGTGGATGTAACATACTGGAGGTGTGGAAAATCTACAATTAACAGTGTGTGTATTGTTCATGTCTACCTTGATCAGGATGCCCATGAACTCAGCACTGTTCTCCTCTGGATCCACCTCCGAGAGCTCCGCTTGGTTTAACTCCCGCACATCCTGCTGCAGCTCACGCACTAAAGAAAGTATAGACATAGGTTAGCATGCACTGTACCGGTTTACAAAATATTTACAGGCATAGGGATCCAATCATTTTAAAGGTATAGTGATCAATGTTAATCTAATACACGTTTTGTTAAATTCAGCGAATATCTCCCAACTGTCACCTAGCTTTCTATTTTCTGTGTGCGCTGAAAATAAATCTGGTGTTCCTACACAGCCCTGGCTGTGTAATTGCAAAACAAACAGAATGGTGCGCTCGAGCCAAGCAACACTATTCCAGCCCCTCCTCCTTTTCCGGCCAAAAAAGAGTGTTATGAGGAGGGGAAGGGGGGGGGGGAGGGGGGGAGAAAAAAAAAAAAAAAAAAAAATTTATTTTTTAAAAAAAAAAAAAAAATTTAAAAAAAAAAAAAAAAAAAAAAAAGAATTAAAAAAAAAAAAAAAAAAAAAAAAAATTTATATTTTTTATTTTTTAAAAAAAAAAAAAAAAAAATAATTTTTTTTTTTTTATAAAAAAAAAAAAAATTTTTTTTAAAAAAAAAAAAAAAAAAAAAAAAAAAAAAAAAAAAAAAAAAAAAAAAAAAAAAAATTTTTTTTTTTTTGAAAAAAAAAAAAAAAAATTTTTTTTTAAAAAAAAAAGAAATAAAAAAAAGGAAAAAAAATTTTTAAAGGGGGGGTCACTTACTGCAACTTTAATAATGGACAGTTGTAAAAAGACTGACAAAAAAAGAGAAATGAAAAGTCCACACACTGTTTTGCTTGTACTTGCACATTCATAAACCAATTGTTGTCCATCTTTATGTCGGGTGTATTGAGCCATTGTTCAAAGACAAAAGACAAAATCCTTGGAGACATGCCATGTCACCTACGCAAACATCTCAAATCTACAATACTCTATTGAGCTACCATTTATACTTTATACATAAAACGGGCACTTCTTTGATACATTTTAAAACTTTGGAGGTATTTGTTACCTCCTTTGCAGTTTCCCAAACACAGCTACATATGTACAAATCTAATTACCAACATTCAACTATCACCTTTTTAATAGCACACTATGGCTTCAACTACATTAATATACTACATATTTCTCTTTTAAAAACGCACACATCTGCACCTATCCCGTTATCCTCCCCCCGTTCATGCTCTTTTCATCTGACTTAGCCACATTAGCGGCTAAATTGAGAGCGGCAGCATCGAATGATGCTCTAATTTCCATTAGATGGGGCCTCCCAATTCCCCATCAAAGCACGTTAAGAGAGTTAATGTTTATGGCAAGTTAATGGACTTTGGGTGTATTTCCTCTTTCCCCCCATTCCAACTGTAGTTTGTGTAATAATTATGACAATTACTAGCTACAAATGAGGTGCTCTAATGCTATTAAACAAAATGGCAAGCTAGGCCATTGATGGAAGCTGGCTGCTGTGTCGTGACCACAGTTGTTAGCATGATGGTGCATAGGCACTTACTGCCTGGCGGTAGCTAATTGCCAGTGTTCGTTGTGCATAATGTAGGGAAAACTGTGGTTTAGCTTTTACTTGTAAGACAACAGGGTGGGTGAATTGAACAGATATTTATAATGTATTAGTGGTAATTCGTACATTTGTGCATTTTGAGGTCATGACACACACATTCAGGATGATGGGCTGAGCTGAGTGAATAAAAAAAGAGGTGGAGTAAAAGATGCATAACTGAAATGACAGTTGTAGCCGACATAAGCCCTCAGTAAAGTAGGAGCTAAACGCAAAACAGACAGAGATATGGAATTACAGGGAGAACTACTCAGGTTAATTAAACCACCACTGGATGGAATACAAATGTTGGGTTGCATCATAGCTTTCAGGGAAACCTGGCTTTTCAGGAGCCTATCATATGCTAAAATAGAACTTTATGTATCCTAAGGGATTATTGATAAGCAGCAATAAGCCAATAGGTTTGTAGATACTGAGTGGTATGCACAGGACGCTCTATGGTTGCTAAGCATCCACAGAGCTAAAAAGAAAACAGAGAGTCGCAAACTTCGAACGCCAAGAGTGGGTGGTGAAAAAAGTGCCAAACTTAATATAAAAACTCAGAAACACCAAGGGAACACCAAGTTATTGCAGGATTAACTTTTTTCATTATCTTCTTGTTTGCGTTCCTGCTCTCTGCCTGCAAGGAATGCAGCGCTGACTATACGCCCCAACAACCAAGAGAGAATTCATACATTGCTGAATACAGTTAAAGTCTGCATTATCAGTCCCTGTTAAAGCGCTGGTTACCAGTTTGAGCATAATGAATGCTGTTCCCCTGCTGTGATGACAGAGATGCTGGTTGACTAATGGTTCAGAAAGGGAGAAAAGATGATTATAATATTAGCGAGGGAAATGTATATTACGATCATAGTTGAAGATGTTGTGACATATACTGCAGGGATAGAAGTGTGTGTGTGTGTGTGTGTGTGTGTGTGTGTGAGAGAAGGTTTAGCAATACACACCCATAATGACATGCAAATGGATGTAAGCCAGATGATGCTAATGACTTCCTTATCACTAAGGATATCAGCACAGTAAAAAGAAAATTGCAAACTAAAATCCACACACTTTGTCATCCAAAGAGACCAACAATACTGCTTTGTTGATGTGTTTATCTCTATAGTTCTCCTAATGTATGCAATTTTAAGAGAGAGAAAACCATATAACAAATGTTTTTATTTTCATGAAACACCCTCTTAAAATGCACAGTTCTTTTTGCGTCTCTTTTCCTTCACATAATCTCCACGTGTGCTTTTTTGCTAAGGCACCTGCCATAAGTCCCTCTTACTCCCCGATCTAATATGATCTAAGGACCATACCACTGCTGGATCCAGGTGTGCTGAACTGTGATGAATCCAAAAGCTTGCGTGGGGTGGACAGGCTGCTGACATCCAACACAGGCATTGGAGATGTGTCTTTGGGAGTGGAGCTGTGAAGAGAAAAAAAATCCAGGGACAGTGATTATAAAGATAAAGTAATGTTATTGAATGCTATGCTTTCTGTCTAGTATAAAACATATTGTAACTATATGAGAGGTATAGGCTCAAATTAACTCCAAAAATCTAAAGGTAATAGATTCGCATCATAAGATATCAAAGTTTAGTATGCACCAACATAAATGTGTCCACTAACCTGGCTTTTTCTAACAAAAACAATCTACTGTTAAAACAAAACAAAAAAATTGCATCTCTGGGTGGGATTTCTGCTGATTTCCAATGAGCCATTTATCAAGCCTTAAGCCGGAGGTGGAAGCAATCCAGGTCCTTTAAATTGTGCGGTATAAACACAGTGTGTTTGCTAAGTGAGTGGGGTGTATGGAGGCTGGCTTGTTGTTAGAGGGGACCCAATACAGGAAGGCCAGGACCTGTCACTGGCTGACCCTCAGTAATACATCACTGTACCTCACCAACCCAGCCACCATAATTCCACACACACACACACACACACACACACACACACACACAGACACATACACAAAGTGCAAACAACACTTGGAACGCAACAGCTTCAACTGTGTGTTCGAAGCCATTGTGCCGCATTATCCCTAATAGGTTATATGGCTGCATCATGAAACAAAGAAACTGCCCCCCCTGGTCACAGAGGCATAGCTTAAGTTATTCTCCCAGTGGCTGCAAAGCCTACTTCATCATTTGAAGCATCATTGGTGGTCACACAGAAACTCTATATGTTAAATTCTGAGTCATTTACTGCTAGTAACATTCTCTCCCAGGTTTAAAAAAAGGTTTGTTCCCTGGAAACCAAACACAGACAGACACATTTTTTTTTTTTTTTTTTTTTTTTTTTTTTTTTTTTTTTTTTTTTTTATATATATATATATTTATATATATTATATATATACACACATATATATATATATATATATATATATATATATATATCATTTGTGATGTTTGCCTCTTTACGATAAATTATGTGTTTTTCATCTGTTTCTTTGAAACATCACAGCACAAAGAACCATTATAAAGAAGTTGAGCAACAAGTTATACAATGTCTTTTTTTTTTTTCAGTAATTGGCTTGGTTTCCATACAGTAAATAACTGGCAAGTTGTCCCAACAAAGGAATAACTCAGAATGAATACACATATATACAGTCAAAACTTTTCAAAGAAAGCCCTTTGAAGGTTACATTTGACTACAAAGTAGGCAAACAAGAAAGTCTTTTGGTAACAAACCAAACAAATGACTTTTTTCGACCTCACTCCCTCTGTCTCACTCAACTTTGCACACTCGTATAAAGTATATTAGTGATAAAACCCTGTAAGAAAAATACATTCAAGTCTGTTGTGTGGACCCATAAATGAATAACTAAAAAAAAAAAAAAAAAAAAAAAAAATGAAAAAATGAAATTAAATCTCTAATCTCTACTTACTGTATCTTAAAGTTAAAAGGTTAGGTTTTAAAATACAGTACAATCTTGCAATAATAAAAAAATAATAAACAAAAGCAATAATAAAACACTCGAAAAACACTTGAATGTGCACAACCATCTGAACAGCCAAGCATCCCCTGATGACAATGAAGTACTATTTTCACATTTCTATTGTTGTGAAGACTCCTGGACCCCCCGAAGTGGTAACCATTTAAGAAATATAAGAAACTGTCCGTTACCCTGGAAGGCGAACAGCATTTTTGTCCTTGTTCTTGTGTCCCAGACGACTTGTGGATTTGATGTAGAGGTGTCGGTGCAGCTCATCAATGAGTACAAGGTGGATGTTGAGCTTCTTGCCATGGAGCTCCAGGCGCAGATCACCAAGCCCCTCCACCTGCAGCAGGGGGCCTTCCAAGGACTCCACAGCTGACACCTGCATTTGACAAGACACCAGCCAATCACAGGTTAGCCTTACTGTAGATTTAGATGTACATTTCAATTTACATTACATACATAACGTTTCATCATGTCAGATTTTTTTAAAGATCTTCTTCTTTTGCCTTTACTGGACAACCCACAGCAGTAAGCCACAGAAAAGACTGCAGGGATAGAGATAGGGACAAGACATGACAAAGATACCTGGCCCAAAATTGAACCGGGGACATCGCACCAAATGGTGAAAATCCAAATGTAACTCAGTCTGTGGCTAATTTACATAAAACTTTCATGGCCAGCGAAAAACAATCATTACACAACCAACACCAGAGGGTGGCGGTGGGAGGGCTACACATGCATTGCTCTTTGAAAGCTCCCCCTTATAAACATTTTTTTCAAATTATGTAGAGGAAAAAAAAACAGCTCGAGGATCTCTTTGTTCTTATTGAATTCTTACCCAACAGTAACTGCATAAGGGCTATACAGAGACAAACAAATGAATGTATCATCCCACTAACCTGTGGTTAGTATTCCTCTGTTGGTGAAAAATATGGCCAATGTATGGTGTCTAATGGAAATCAGTCAATTGGCAATCAGAGTCAAATTGGCCTGTCAGACCAGCTTTAGATCATTCCATTCGAAACTACACATTCTACTTCCAATGTAAAATTAAGAAACCCAATGGTTAGTCATTGTTCAGTCAAAGCCTTATCTATCCCCATCATTCCCTTATTAGGTTAGACAGTGTTCAAGATTCTTCAATTCATGAAGCTCCCTTTTGTCTCCAATTTCAAGAAAGTCTGCAATGGTGAAGCTTCACTCCATGTTTACAAAGAGATGGACAACCACAATGACAACCACTCATTACAACCAGTTATAGGCCTAATTGATTGAATAAACTGTAAATTCATTAATTCATTTAATTAATTGAATGGTTTTTTTTATTTTATTTACCTTATTGTATAAAGAAATGACCTTAAGTCTTCTCATGCCCTCCTGAGTCATGCTCTTTATGTCTCTAAATTCACCCATTCTCCCTCTCTGCTTCCCTCTTTCCTCAGCATCCTCAGGAGTAGCAGCGGTTGTGGCATGTTTGCAATTAATAAATCTTCATAAAAATTTACTAGTCTGTATGTGTGTATGTATGTGCATTTCTGTGTGTATTTTAAGAGCACTAATGGCCAGTTGATAGTGCTGCGAAAAATATTTGCATGGCCAGCGCAGGCCAGAAGGGAATGGGTAGCAGGCAGGGGGAGGATGCTGGGCAGGGTGCATGGGTCAAGTGTGTGTTGATGCAAATGAGAGCCACATTAGTGACAAGATGAGCTGATGCGCTGCATGATCAGCCCCCTTTGGTTTAATAGAATAACTCGACATGCCTGCAAGACTTTACGTGTCCTGTGTGTGTGTGTGTGTGTGTGTGTGTGTGTGTGTGTGTGTGTGTGTGTGTGTGTGTGTGTGTGTGTGTGTGTGTGTGTGTGTGTGTGTGTGTGTGTGTGTGTGTGTGTGTGTGTGTCTACCAGATGTGTCTATGTATGATTATATGTGTGTGATTGTATGACTGTAAATCATTTAACACTTATGTATGTGTGTGTTTGGGGGGGGGGGATCTCATTACCATTGGGCTGGGATGACAGAGGAAGGCTGGTTTACATCATTAGGGGGCCGGGCCTGTCAGCATAAAGAGGGATATGAAGCCTCTAGTGAATTTGCTTGGGAGCAAGAAAGATAGTGAGAAGGACAGAAGAGAAGAGAAGAGAAGAGAAGACAAGACAAGAGAAGAGAAGAGAAGAGAAGAGAAGAGAAGAGAAGAGAAGAGAAGAGAAGAGAAGAGAAGAGAAGAGAAGAGAAGAGAGCCAGCTTACCAATAAGCCCTGAGCTCCAGGGGAGGGGGGGTGTCAGTATCTGTGTGTGTGCACCTGGGTTTTGTGACACGACAGGAACAAGGGAATGGGAGAAGATCTAGGAGAGGAAAATACTTTTTCTGGAACCAAAGGCAGTCTCGTTTTTAACCAAACCCATGGGGTCTAAGACTGCCATTCAATAGCAGACAGAGAGCATAGTCTGAATTCTAATTGTCAACCCTTAGAGATAAGGCTCACATAAACACACACACACACACAATGTTATGGAGAGCGAGAGACATTGAAGGAGAGATAGAGAGGTTAGAAAGTTCATTCCTGGCTAGTCCACTCTTGCCACACCACACGGCAAAATTATAACAAAGATATTTACTGCATGAATCTGTAAGCACAAAACATGTACAACTTTTTTGTTAAAGAAAGAACAAGAGATGGGAAAAATAGACTATAAGGGGAGAAGAGGCAACAGAATGCACATTTGTGAAAACCAGGAAGACATTAATCTGACAGATGAGTGCTGTAATGAGTGACAGCATGATGGGAATAAACACTTCAGGGACTCTCAGAGAAGTGACACAGGCAGTATTATGTTACAGTGGAGAGAGACACAGAGTGAGTGTGTCTCGGCAGTATATGTTGATACATTATTTATTCATGGACTGCATAAATATGTCACCAAAGCAAAAGGTGTAACGAATGCATCCAACAGGATTTTGATGTAGGCATTTCAAATGTGCTTTAAAGTGTGCTTTCTACATAGCAATACAAGTGCACTATCCTGATCAAGTGAAGCACATTCCAAGTAAGCAAAACAGAGGCGAAAGCGTCCAACTGACTTTGAACTTTCCACAACCTTTCAAAACACACTGTACTGACTGAGCACAGGATGAATGAAGTTCCACTTCTTTCCACCCCCACAGAGGATTTTTCATGGTCCTTTGAGCATACCGTCATCCCACTTTTTTCCTCCTCCTCAGATAACCCCATTCTAGCAAAGTAATTATTACCAAAGTCTGAGGGAAGATGTGTGGGTGTGAAAGAGAAAGGAAGAGGAAGTAAAGGAAAGGAAATGAGCCTGGTCACAGAGCCTGGTCGTTTAGTTCTCAATACCATCCTCCAGCTCCCCTGCCGAGCGTACTGCAAAACACACATCAAAAGAACAAGAGTACACACAAACATACACACCTGCAGCACCCTGACTGCACTTAGATGATGTTCTCTTGAGGTAAAAGAGTTGCACCCACTAAAATGTTCAAGGCTAGAAAAGGATTCTTCAGGAGGGATGAGAGGTCCCAGGAAATCAATTTTAGCGTTAACACTTCATAGACACTGGTGTTTATGTATGTGTACTGTGCACACCATGGGTCACAGAAGCATGTCACTGCCTTAGTACTGCCTCATATGCATTTACATGTGTCAATAGGTTTCCCCACAGCTTCAAAAACGAGACAACAATCTGTTAATTTTTCCATTTCTCACTTTCTTAATCTCGTTAACCAAACTAAACCAAAACCTATTTGGATGACCAAATCTATTAAGCACTTTCTTTTTTCTCTTTTTCTTTCTGTCTGCATCTCTAACTAAAAAAACTATACAGCTCACACATACAAAGATGCTCCTGTACAACCACATTGCTGGCCATTAATCTACTTACCAGCATATCTGTGGCATGAAGGTAGTGCTTGCTTGCCATATATGCCTCCAGCCGTTGAGGGACCTGCTTGATGCTTTCGATTTCATCCAGCAGCTGGAGGACATGCTTGTGCTCAATGCCCTCTATCCACAGCTTCCTTAGCTCATCCCTTTTGCAGTGGAGAAGCATCTTACAAGACAGGAGGTTCTCCTTCACCTGCAGGAAAGAGTTCAAATTAAAAAAGAAGACACAATACTTGTCCACAAGGCACATTTAGGTGCAGCAGTACCAATAAACAAAAGCATTTTGGAAGTGTAAATCAAGCCATTACTACAAATATTGAAAACACACTGTTCTAGTGAGAACTGAATGATTAAAAAGTACAAAGTAAGTCACTCCTTACTTCGGAGTGGTCCAGTCATACAAAATCCCCTACCATACAGGTTACTTCTCAAAGAGTTTAATGGTAAATGCATGGCTGACCAATGGTTTAAAAAGGTCCCATGGCCTGAAAATTTCACTTTGAGGTTTTTCAACATTTATATGCGTTCCCCCAGCCTGCCTATGGTCCCCCAGTGGCTAGAAATGGTGATAGGTGTAAACCGAGCCCTGGGTATCCTGCTCTGCCTTTGAGAAAATGATAGATCAGATGGGCCGATCTGGAATCTTATGAGGTCATAAGGAGCAAGGTTACCTCCCCTTTCTCTGCTTTGCCCGCCCAGAAAATTTGGCCCACCCATGAGAGAGAGACATCATGGCTTTCAAACAAGCAAAGTGGCAGTTGGTCAAGGCCACACTCCCACCCTCCACCTTGCCCCCCCCCCTCTCTCCTCCTCAATAGCTACAGACACAGAAATGGCACATACTTAGGAAAGCTAATTGTGGGACTGGCTCTAGTGGCTGTAATTATGCACCAAGGCTGAATTATGGGAAAGAGACTCCAGATACAGTATTAGGGGACCACTAAGGCCTATATAAAAGCATCCAAAGAGCACCATGTCATGAGACCTTTAAATACTGTTTAATTTCTGGGCATGACTGCTAAAACATGCAGAGTTTTTGGCAAGTCAAGAATGCAAAATGTTCAATCCCATGAACTCAGAGTTTGCAACCCCGGGATTTGAAAATAGGGGGGTGCTGTTGCCACACACCCCCTTGTTTTCCTGCAACAAACTGGATTTTCTGGATTTTTTAAGTGACACTAAATAATGGGTAACCGTTATAAAGGCGACATATACTGCATAACATTAATAATTAATAATAAAATAAAATGTAGAGGCTAAGCCCAAGCTTTAGGCCCCTGAGGTGCTGTTCCACGGGTAGAGTAATTGACGCACTTTTTACCTTTTTGATAAATGAAAGTCCAAGTCATATTTGCAGTTAAAACCATTGGTTCCATTTATTTCCATGATATCTTAGTTGGGTTTCTAGACAAATCATTGCTTGTGTAGTCAGTCCTTCCAGAAAAATGCAGAGTTTTTTTGTGATTGTTGCGGGCAAAAATCCTTGATTATGCAGCACGTTTTCTTAAAAAATGCGATGGAATATGCGGGATATTTATGCAATTTTATGCGATGAAATTGCGGGAACTTGAAAAACTGCAGTTTGATGAAAAAGAGAGAAAAAAAGTGATTCCCCCAACAGCCGGCTTTTCGATGATGTTCACGTCAAGTAATTACATCACTTCATAACGTTCCTATGGAAACAGGGGAAAATGGCTGCTCTTGTGTGAAGTAAACGCCACATTTTTCAACTTTCTGCTAAGATATATGTGACTTTTTTTTTCAACGAAAATGCGGGGATTATGAAATCATGCAAGCCCCGCATATTTTGCTCGGAAATCGGCAATTTATGCGGCGAAAGAGCTGTGTATTTGAAAAAATGCGGGCCCCGCATAAATATGCGGACTTTGGCTGATTATGCATTGAATTATGCGATCGCATAATCGCGTATTTCTGGAGGGACTGTGTAGTGTTGTAGTGTTGTGGTGTTAGTGTGTCAAAAACTGTATGTGCTTCCGGGTTGCACCCGAGGAACCAAAGATTGCTTCCTATTTATACCAAGGGCACTAATTGGCTCTTACATAAAACTTAAATACCCCTAAAAGAAATGAATATGTAATCAGTGCAGAGAATGTCTGAAAGGACAATGAAAGTGATCGTGTCCGTTGAAATCTTTTTCAAACACTTGATTTACTGGTGTGGGAGACATTAATACTTGTTTGGGGGTATTTTTTGCACTGCACACCTGCACAGGTGTTTCCACTTCGGGCTGATTAGCTTAGCTGATTTGAGGGTGGGCAGAGCTATGCTGGGAGATTGCAGAGGTAAAAACAGAAGGAAAGAAAAAGACACAAGCACACATTGGCAAATAGGACTTTTCGTGACAAATTGACATGTTACAGTATAAAAAGTACGGGTGTAAATAACAAAAATGCATGATGGCCGAATTCCATTTTGATCAGGCTCCTGGTATTGTGCATGCTGGCTCACTCTCACACCGCCATGTGGAGCTGGGCGATATGGAGAAACTCAAATATCACAATATGTTTTAACCTCAATGTCGCTATTGTGGCAATATTGTAGGATTGACAATTGGTGCTTTCACTAAATATTCACAATCATCAGTGATGTCGATATAATGACTAAGTGGGTGAAGGCAAATAATAAAACAGCTACAACAGTCTGGTAAGTTCAGAAAATTACATCGCTTTACTGTAACGTAGCCTTTAAAACCAGGAAAAGACACCACTTGTGACATATTACGATCTCCAAACTTTGAGACGATATCTAGCCTCACATTTTAATATCGATACATAATATCGATATATTGCCCAGCCCTACCGCCATGGCTTACTGGGATACTTGAATAGATTGGAGCCATTGTTAATGTTATTACTAACACCTGTTACTTTCCTACTATAACAAGTCAAAATGTCTGCTGTCTGCAGGCCTATGCAATGGTAAAACGTTATCATTAAGTCATCATTTAAAGACAGAACTGTGCCAGCACACCTTGGTTAAAATTCAGTTTACCCTGCTAAGAAAAAGCACTAGGAATACTGGATGTCTTTTTTGCCAAATCTGTATTGGCTTACTCATGGAGGGGAACGAGGGGTTGACCTCCACATTTTCAATGTTTTTTACAAGTGTGAAAATTGTGTCCAGAAGCTAAGGATTCTGACTTCAGCTGACAGTTTTTAAGTAGGCAGTTTTCTTCATGGGTGAATGGGATTCGTGTTAATTAAGTCAGTCTTTCAGTCTTAGAGAATAAAAAAGCCAAAAACCTGAGATAAGAAACCCTTTCTGTGTATGACGAGTAAAAATGAAAATTAATGAAAAATGTGTTACACAGCTAAGAGTCACTGAAATCCATCAGAAACAACGTAAGCATGAATTCTAATAATGGTTTTTACAAACCCTCCAGTGTCCATTTTTTTGTATACTAGTCTCTCATTTCTACCTGTTTGATCTTGTTGCGGGAGCTGGTGATGCGCTCGGTGATGCTCTGGTAGGTCCTGATGGCAGTGGTTAGTTCAGCATAGTGCTGAACGATCAGCTCATCTAAATCCCTGTCGCAGGTCTCAAAGGCCTCTTCCAGACGACCCTTCTCTGTCTCCCTGTCCTGCACATCATCACTGCTGGACAGAGTCCTGCGTCGGAGGGGAAGGAAAGGAAAGGTAGAATTCAACTCATACTAAATCCACATCATGAGACTGAATGGAGCATCAATGTTAGAGCAGTCCCAATGTCAGACCTATCTCCACAGCGCTGTGTCAGAGAATGTTGGAATGTAAGTAAGTAAAGTTTAGTTGTATAGCACTTATCACAGACAGAGTCACAAAGTGCTTCACAGGCCAAATAAATAAATAAATAACTCGATTAACAAATCGATAATCATAAAAAGCACAATAAATCACAGTAAATTGTAGTAAAACACAAAAGCATAAAATACATAGGAATCCAGTAAACAATGTGGTTTAACGAATGGAGAGCAGAGACCCTCAGGAAATGGCAGTTACAAGCTTAGTAGGAGCATATATAAAGCAATTGAATAAGGTAGAAGAAGAAAATTGACTTTGTATGGCAACATACAGTATAGACAGCATTGCAAAAATGAACAGGTAAGTTGGATCTAACAGCAGCAAAAGTAGTGGTGTTGTCAAATATAGCATCATTTCACATATTTGGCACAAAATGCTCATTTGATCCTAGTTTAAAAAAAAAAGGCATCCTCTGTTTAAATTATGTAAATCAAACAAGTTCTTGTATTATACTGAGGACCCATTGGAGTACTTACAAGGCCCCATGGATATTCCTATCCTCCACTTTGGAAGTTATTTTACTCTGAAGTCTCCCCCCCATCATTTTCATGTACATTTTTCTCTCTCCAGTTTTAAAGAGGAAGCGATATATCGGTTCCTCTTTAAAACTGGAGTTGCAGGGGTCACAGTAGTTGCAGTGTGCGCGTCCCATGTACATCATCTTTTTTGTATTTCAAAGTTTGTCGGTAATGATTACATCTGAATACAGAAATAAGCCTCTGTGGACTTACAAAATAAACTCAAGTCAAACTTTCAAATCCCAGACAAGTCTTTTCGAGACATCTCCAAAATCCAAGCTTGTTACACTTCGTTGAACCAATTGGAATAAAAAAATGTACCCAACTGTACACCGTGCAAACATTTTTTGTCCAGTTGTTTTAGGAAAACATTGCATTAGATTTTTTTAGGAAAACATTGCCTTTTTGTGACACGAATAATCGATGAGCTTCAGAGAGCCACACACTGTGGTAAAGATTCAACCTTTCTCTTCTGCTTCAGGAGTAAATAAAACCGCTGTTAGTATTAACCGACATATAACTTACATTATAAATGAAAAAACCAAAAGGTGTGAGCTTTAATTTATAACATAATCAACAATACAGAAAGGATGTTGCTAACGTAGCAATTAGCATAAAAGCTAGCTGTCAATCGGAGTCTGAGAGCCAAGGCGAGCACAGTTCAAGGGCTGTCCACCGTCTTAACAGCGCTGTATGGTTAAAATAAAGAATGTGACCAACCTTACCTTATGACAGAGATGAGAAGACCAGAAGGGTCTTTGTTTTTGCTAACTGCAGTCCTGTATCGCCCAGTCTCAGCTGCCATTTTTCCAGCTGCGGCACCCAAACAGGAAGACAGAAGCGCGAGGTTACGCGAAGGAATTCTGGGAGTTGTAGTTTGAACATGGAAGGTAGTTCTGTCAGCTGTGGTGCACATTTTCTCTTCGGCTTTGTTCACATAGACTGTATAAAACAGGGTCACAGTCACACATTTGAAACGTATGGTGTAACTACATTGATAAAGGGTATAGAAAATAGTTTGAAAGTTTGGGAGTTAAATCCTCTATTCTCTGTGGGGTTTCTTTATTTGAATGGAAGCAGGTATTTTACACAGTTCTGGGTTGTACTCGGCAACTCAAAACGTAAACATGAAATCATCACAGCATTAGTAGTATCTCATATTTTGAAGGCACATCAGCCATTCAAATAATCACATTTTAATTTGAAAATAATTTTGAACTGTATAGGCCTATGCTTACAGTAGCCTAATTGTTCTCCATCAATAGGGATCTCAATAATATGTTGTAATTAAGTTGCTGTGTGGTGTAACACATACAATAATACTATAACTTTTATATTTATACTTTAAGTAATGTTTTGTATACAATACAACTATCACAATAGGAAAAGCTGTTTCATTTTAACATTTCCAATCCAGTCCTCACTTGACTGATAAAGGAAAGGCTGAGCAGAAAAGAAAGGAAAGAGACGATGTGTCAGTGAGTTAATAGCCTTCCCCATTTAGAACATATACTGCTAGATTTGGCAGGGCGCTCCTGCGCTGTATCTCTGACAATCTCTGCTGTACCAATGAGAATAGAAGAGGGCATTGATTCGGGACCAAAGGGGGTCGATTCCTTGCAGCCTTGGTCGTGATTGATGCACTGGTGGACTGACGAGATAACATTGTGGGTGATCTTTGTGTCTCTTGCAAAAAAAAGAAACAATCGCTGTGTCATGCAGGAGCCACTGTTTTTCTTCTGAAGGTGCCTATGCTTCCCAGGTCCAAGTTTAATTTTCAAGTTCTTATCACCTTATCCTGCAGCCCATGTCCCATCAGTCCAACTAATCTGCAGGGCTTCTTTTCTCCAATAATGCAGCACCAAGGTTATTTCTTTCAGCTTGTTTGGACAGTAAGTGATTGCTTTGACTGACTGACCTGTGTGTGGATTAAATACAAGGGCAATAAGGTCTTTGTAGGACATGCCCTTATGATCTGTTAATATATAGATCTAAATGCTGCATCTCAATTACTCTGTGTCCTTCAGCTAAGGTTTATTTAAGAAAATATACTGTAGAAAATGGCGTTTACAGCACACCAAATAATAGTGCAGCCACTTTAAACAACACAACTCAATCTGTTTAAATTTTAAATACATAATTATTGTATGTTTCTTGAAACAGCAGCTGCCATAATTATTGTATGTTGCTTTTTAGGAAACAGCAGCTGATCTGGATTAAGTAAAATTAGCTCTTTTAGCAGAAGCATGCAATTAAGCAGGTACTTTCCCTGAAATATGGTCATTAAAAAATTTATGCACGGGAAGTGGGCAGTGGTGGCCTAAAGGTTAGAGAAGCGAGCTTGTGACCAGGAGGTTGTCGGTTCAATCCCCAGACCGACAGGATAAAATCTGGTTGGGGAAAGTGAAAGATCAGTACTTTGTCCCTCCCTCATTGCCACCACTGAGGTGCCCTTGAGCAAGGCCCCTTAACCTCCAACCGCTCCAGTGGAGCTGCTCAGTGGCTAGCAGATCAGACTGTGGTTGTACTGGGAATCTTCCAGGTATGAATGTGGATTTGTGTGAATGTGACAGGTTGTTGTTGCAAATGAGAAGTTGTTCTCAATCGACTTACCTGGATAAATAAAGGTTAAATAATTATAAAATATCTATATCGATGTAATTTTTCTGGTTTTAATTAAGTGATGAGTCCGTGTTAATATAAAAATAATAGCTTGGATAATTATCATACGAGAAAAATGAAGAAGAACAGAAGAAGAAAAGAAGGTTGTGTAAATACAGTACTTTCACCTCTCCAATGACACCCCTTGGAAACAACAAAATGTCATCCCTTGGTGATTAAGAAGAAGATACTTCTTTACTTGTTTCCATGGAAATGCGGATAAGGGAAACAGCAAAACACTGCATCTATTACTGTATGTGCCTTCAGGATTTTTCACATAATCTTGAAATGGATCAAACAAAACATGTGTCTCATATCTTTGACATAATGCACCACCTACAAAAGGATACAGCCCCTCAAACTCATTTTATATTTTAGGTTTCATCCATTTTCTTTTCCAGATGCGCGTGATTCAACAGATATCTTCATTGAGTAGAGTACTCAATTCTGCAGAGATGACACAGAGATGTATTAAATTAAATATGGATTTATGGATGTCTAATGTGGGAATAACTCAAACATTACAAGATCAAGGCAAAGTAAGAGGTATTGCCAAAAAGCAGTAATAGTGCATAAAGGCTAAGATGAAAAACAAAATTTCCTAACAGACTACAGCGCTCAACCTGACCACCTCAGTTTTGGATTATCTTCTTGTGTGATCATTGCTTTGAGGTAGCAGGTTTTCTAACCAATAATAGCAACAAAAGCAATTTGTTGGTGTGCCACTGGGAGGTTTCAAGCAACAAAAAGTATCAAAAGTTAACTTCACATTCACATTGTTTTTTTTAAACATGTATTTATTGAGTATTTGTTGTATGGAAGCAGGGACATGCAAGGTGTGAAAACAAGATAATGATAAGTAATGATGCAAATTATATTGACATCATCAGACAAGTAGGTGGCAGTAACATGAGAAAAATGCCACTGAACATGCAGGAAAAACTAGTTGTCTCTCCTCTACATATAGTCATTGAATGAAATATTACCAAAAGATTTACCAGATCACAAAGCAGCATAATTTCTCAGTATTAAAGTCAGGAGTCAGTCTTAATAATAATAATCATGTTTACTATAATCATTCTGTCATAAACAAAAAGCTCACCAACCACACACTGTATTCAATACTGCCTGAGGCTTTTCAGAGTGTCCTCAGGGCATTATTGCACATTCTAATTCTTCATTACGTAATATGTCCATGATAGACTTGTTGTAGAGATGAGGCAGTCCCTTTGGGGAAATCTGTCAATGACATTATGACAACACCCTTTAGATATTATCTCAGATAACCACAGAAAATCAAAAATCTATGAAACCTCACAATCTGCATGTATTTTATTGTGTTGTGTGATTAAATGTAATATATCCAAATACATACATTATAGGTACATAGTATAGTCTGTCCAAATTGAAAGTGACTCATAGCTCAGGGACATGGTCCTGGCCTGCAAACCTGGTCATTACCTTGTCCAAACGGTTAGTTAAAATAACCACTTCATGTCATCAATTGCTTTTTCAAGACTTACCAAGATATTCCCAGTGATCGATATCCTCTCCTTCACTCTAAAATCCTTTCTACCTTTATCTTTAGCTTTCTTGTCCAGTTTGCTCATATAACCTTTATTTGTTTCTTTCTGCACATACAGCACATGTCAGCCATTCTGCTAAATAGGGTTATATTAAAAATATGTATTTGATTAAGGTTTGTATTGTGTAAAATATTTGAATTTGCTAGTCCTCTGTGTATATGGATTGTTTTAAAATAATATTACAGTACACACAACCACAATGAATTCTTAAAAAGATTTTTATTGATTTATGCTTGCACGGCATTGCAAACATACACAACGCAGAAAATGCAAAAACACAAAAATCAGCAGAAAAAAGCATTACAAAAAACTGCATTAGATTATTTTGTGATATATCAAGTTTAGAGTATGATTCTTATTAACTGTCATTCCTTATAATATCCTCTCTCCTCGAGGCATATCAAATTTCCAGCTGCAATTTTATGTCCTGCAAGGGTGTATAAGATTTTGAAATACATGTTATACTGTATATATGGTTTAAAGTATGAAAAAAGAATGTTTTTTGACTCTCTAAATGCACCTACAGTTGATGGGGTTTTGTGTAAATAAAAATGTAAATCAATAATTTATTTAAATCAATGCATTTACATAAATGCATACAATAAACAATTGCAAACAAGTGCAATTAAAAAAATGGAAACTTTTCTACTTTGTTTTCACCAACAAGTATAGTAGGAGAAGGGCTCAACTTTTGCACAGAACAGAGTTCAAAGCTCCTGCTTTTGGAACTGAGGCTGATAAGAATCACCAAAAGGGCTATATGTTCCAAAGCCACCATCAGCCTGTTATGATTTTTGGTTGTAAATCTCAAACAGGTAATTTCTTGCCCACTGCACATCCTGGTCGAGTTTATCACTCATTCTGATCACCTGCTTCCAAATTGTTTCAAATGGTGGGATGCTCACCACTGTTGTTTGTCAGATCAGATCTATGTTGCATTCAAGCGTTCCATGCTTTCTTCCTGCATGCATACTCCTATCATGCTTCATCTAGCTTCTGTCTTTGGTAATCTGCCTGCTTGCCTTGCCCCTTTGGATTTGTTTGTCTGTTCTGACTGGCTGCATGTTACTGAATGTAAGCCTCCTCTCTACCAAGTAAAGCCTTCTTTTATTACATTAGTTCTGCTTCATGAGTCGGCTTTTGGAACTGTCCACACCTGTGGTGCTGACTGTAGGATTTCTTTTGTAGTTCCCCTCCTCTACTGGGAGCAGAAGGCAGATTTAGAAAATGAATAGCAATTCTCAGACATTCATTGTGGAAAATGAAATTAACATGTGTTGTCACATTAATTCCCAGGATTAAATACTCTGCTATGAAAATAACAAAAGTGCGCAGTGGGAGAAATATCAGTTAAGTGTTGGCTGTTTGAGAGATGTCTAAAACAAAGTGAGGAAAGATAAGAATGGTGAGCAGAGACATACCCCCCTTCAAAAGTGGTTTAAACATGATGTCAGCATGATGAATGGAAAGTGCTGCAGAGAAATCATCAATTGATGGTAGGGAAAGACAGCAGGGTATGGAAACTGTAGCAGAATTTCAGTGGAAGTGGCTAGCATGGATAGTGCTCAAGTGATGCACAATGCTCTAAGTCAGACATCTTCAACAACAGGGGTAATTGACAGAAATTAAAATGTCTTCACATGTAACCAACATATCATTAGCAAATATAAATCAACCTATTTGTAAAAAGAAAATCACTGATGATAGGCTTACTATCCATGATACAGTTAATCCTAAGGATTCACTGTGCCACATGTATGTTTAACATTAAAACATGCTTTATAAAATCATGCCAACAATTATTATTTTAATAGCTTAGTATTCTATGCAAAAAAAGGTATGTATACAGGCTTTAGGCCGCCTTACACATTATTGTAGGCCCAGTTTAGTATGCAACTTAATTTTATACAATATGTAATAGGGGGTCCCTTGTCCGTCTCTGTTTCAGTTAAGGGGTCCTTGGCTTAAAAACGTTGAAGACCCCTGTGCTAACTTCTTTATTTGTCAAGAAGAATGAATGAATGATCCAAAAAGAATGATCCGACTGCTAGCCCATTCTCAGGATGTTGGACCAGTTCTGAATTAAAGTTTCTAAGTCAGGACATGACCACTAAATTTGGCCATGTAATTGGTCTCTATGCCCATCTCTATTCTATTCACTCTCTTCTATTCTTGTTGCAGCTCTATTTCAGGAGCTGTCTTCGCTTTCCCTGATGGGTTTGGCAGCTCATTCTACCATTCTGCATTTTTAAAATCAATCTGACGACATTGTTCCATCTATTGGAAAGCAAACATTTTAACAATCCCATCTCCTCTTCCTCTCTGTAGTTTTGCTCTTTTCTTCTCTGTTTTGTCAGCTCAAGATGAACAACAACACAAATAAAAAAGACCAGTGTTTGTGTTGAGTTCAAGCACTAACTTTATTTTTTTATTCTTCCTGTAAGTCTTCTGACAGCTTAAACAGCTTAAATAATGGATTTCTGGTGGTGGTAGTTATGTATATTATGCAACAATTGAAATGTATTTTGATTCCTCTTATTTACTGTACCCTGAATAATATATTACATGGTGAACACCATTATGCAGATATATTAGATATGAAACAAGTTTGAAGCAAGTGATTTATTCAGTGTTTATTCAGATTCATATTGGGCTGGGTACCGAACCTAATCAACCTAATCAAATTGTTTCCTGAGTATGTAGCAGAGTGAATAAAAAAGAGGTTGTGGTTTAGGTGTTGTATATTCAGCAATCCAAAAAACGATGGTACGCCTTATCAACAATCAGATGTCACTGCAGAAGACAGTAGGTAGGTAGTCTTATTCTTACTTAGAGAAATATTGCTGGTTGTAAAATATTTGATTATGAAAAAAAAAAAACTTTAGCATTGCTATTCATTATAAGGTAGGTTGTTAGGGTGCAAGGCGATAAATATGTGTACATTTAAAGTATATGTTTTTTCATGTCTCATCACAATATAGATTAGGCTAATTTAGGGACAGTGGGTAATATAATTAATACAACTGATGTCATAACTTGCCAATGTATCCAATAACAAGAATAGTATAGTTATTTCTTCCTGGATAGTGCTATTCAAAAGCCATACATCAAACAGTCAACATACTGTTGATGTCATTATACTCGAAATACAATGGGAAATTGGAGAAAGTCAGACAAGGTGTGCTTTCACCAGGGTGGCCACACTCTTACAGTCAATAACCAATAACAATCGCTGATGTAAGGACAGCTGACCCTTCTGTCCAATCAACTTACACGTTCTTCCAGCACGTCATGCTAAGGAAGTGTAGAGTTGCCGAAGCAGTGGCGTGTGGGCCCTTGCCAGCTATACCTGGCTTTAACGCTTGTAAACTGTAGGAAAACAAAAGTGCATCACAGTCTTCCATATATTCCATGTAGAAAACTGAAACTTTGACAACCTGCGGTCTGATAATGGGAGCGAACAGCAGTACCCGCCGCGTTTCATTTGAGTCAGATGAGAACGAGAATATAACAGTGGTGAAGGGCATACGGGTAAGTGACAGTATTAACAGTAACGTTATACAATACGTAGACTATACCTGCTTGGTGTTGCGTAAACCGGTTGTCATGACTTCCTTAAATGATATAAGTTAATACAATTAGGTATTAGGCTCTATTGGAAATACTAAACTAACTGTTTACAAGCAGCTATGCTAAGTTGTTAATGAGAGCAGACTCCTGGCAGCCTGACTTACATTCACTCTGAAAACAAGACAGAAGGTTAATATAAAAGAGTAGCTATACAATGTAACATTATTAACAGCTGCAGTGCCAATGACATTCAGACACAGTAAACTTTTCAATGTCCTTTTGGGAATGTTGACGTTGACGTCACCAGCCTCGTGCTCTGCTGTCACTCAATGTATGAATGAAACTGACTGGACTGGACAGGCTGTTCTGTGCTCTGATAAGACTTTAGTTGGCATGGCTCTGTCCATTATTACTCAGTAGGCTAAAAGTGCGGCTATTGTTATCTTTCAATGAGGTGTGATCCTGTTTATGCCAATGCTGTAATGATGGTGTAAAGAGATTGAAAACAAAGCTTTGACTTCTCTAGTTAAACACAATGTAGTTTTTTCATATTAACTATTTTTGGAAATAGCCTTATTCACTTTCTTACTGACAGTTAAATGAGAAGATTGATGCCTCTCACGTATGGAGCTAAAACCAGGAGATGACTACCTTCGCATTAAGACTGAAAGCAAGGGAAACCGCTAGGCCTGGCTCTGTAAAAAATGTAAAAGTGACGAGGTGTGGTAACGCTTTTACAGGAAGTTATTTGAACTATTTGTGTATGAGCTATAACGACTTGATTATACCAAACCACTTCTATAAATGCATCTCATTGTTCCACTGAAACTTTTCTTCCACTCTCCTTTGCAGCTTTCTGAGAATGTCATCAACCGCATGAGGGAACCTGAAGCTCCTCACAAACCCCAACATGCACCCTCTCCACCCACTTCCATGGCGCCTACCCTCATACCTTCTCTCCTGCGGCCAGTGCCTCCCCTCTTTGACCCGATCACCTCCTTGCCCTCTCCCCCTCCTCTTGTAGAACCTGTTGCACCTCCAGCAGCATCATCTCCCACAGAGACTGTGGCTGCACCTCCACCAGTTCCTCCTCAACCTCCTAAAGAACAGGTAGCAGCACCCACTATAATTGACATGGTGCTCCCATCCTCATCCCCCCCAGCTGCTGCTAATGCTGTCGCGGCTCCTGCTTTTGAACCTGTGGCGGTACCTCCTCCCCCTGCTCCTGCTGCTGTTGAGCCACTTATTTTGCCTCCATCTCTCCCCCCTGCTGCTCCCATTGCTCCCCTGATTCTTGCTCCCTGCCCTGCCTCAGCGGTGGTGGAAGCAGTCACTCCGCTTGCTCCTCCTCCCCTTGCAATTGAAACTTCTCCTCCTCCCATAAATCAATCCCTTGCTTTTTCTCCTCCAGCAATTGAACCCATTGCTCCTCCACATGTGATTGAACCCATTGCTCCTTCATCTGTAGCTGAACCCATACCACCTCCTCTTTCTGTTGAGATGGAACCCACCATTGCTCCCCCTATTACTGAATCCAAACCCCTCTCTGCTCCTCCTGTTTTCGAGCCTGTCATCATCCTGCCACCGCCCCTGCATCCTTCAGGGGACACTTTGTCCCCGCAGTCTGCCGAGCCAATTGCTGCACCATTTGCTGCACCTCCCCTGCCTGAGTATACTGCTCCTTGTGAACCAGTTGCACCTCCTTCTCAGCCCCCAGTGAAGCCAGAATCCCTTGCTCCTATCCCGGAGCCAGTAATAGTGCCTGAGTCGGTTTTGGTCCCACCACCACCTCCTGCTGCACCAGTCGGTGAGTTTTATTTTAGTATGCTGAAAATCTATATTTGTAATACATTTCACGAACAAATGATAACATGGAGAAATACATTTAGATTTAGTGCTTTATGACACATGTTATTCAGTAATTGTATATATGTGTGTATATATATATATATATTCTGGTGGTCAAAGGTAGTTTAATTAAGGTTAAGAAATAGAGAAGCTTACCGAGATCCCTCTTTGTATGGATGATGGAGTAGTTGTGTGATTTACTAAATGCTTTTTGAATTTTTCTTAGATTTCAAAATGTTCCACGTTTCCATTAGTTTTTTTGTACTGGATTTGTGCAGTTGTGATTTTTGACCTAAGAGGCAGCTGTACAAACTTGTGCTTTGTTTCTTATAACAAGAGACAGGAGTGAATGCTCAAAAACAGAAGAAATTAATTGTTCTTGGTAACGGCTCAGTTTATCCTAGATAAAACCATTGGCATGGTTTTATGTCGGTTAGCCTAATAGCTGGTTTGATTTGCAGTGAGAGATGATTTTATGGAAAGTACCCCATGCCAATCTCTAGGTATGGTGAAGGGTACGTGATAATGTGGGGCTATTTGAATTCCAAAGGCCAAGGGAACTTTATCAGGATGCATAGTATCCTGGATCCATGAAATAACTGGCCTTTAAAAATAAAAATCTGCCTGCCTCTATGGGAATTTAACATAGGGGTGTACTGACTTTTTTTGCCAGCGGTTTAGACATTAATGGCTGTGTGTTGAGTTATTTTGAGGGGACAGCACATTTACACTGTTATACAAGCTGTAAACTTAATCAGAATCAGAATCAGAAAAGCTTAATTGCCAAGTATGTTTACACACACGAGGGATGTGTCTTGGTATCATAAGTGCAAATCACATTAAAACAATAAAGCAACATGCACAAACACACCGAGTAATACTTTACATTTTAGCAAAGTGTCATTTCTTCAGTGTTGTCTCATTAAAAGATATAATTAAATATTTACTAAAATGTGAGGGGTGTACTCACTTTTGTGAGATACTGTAAGAGCCAGAGTATTTTCTCAGCATTAGTTGGAGACCAAAAACAGACCTAAAAGCAGATTAAATATCGGACTACCATTAACCAAGGTGACCAGCTATATGACTCCAAATATTTGCTAATTTTGATCTGTATCTTCTGGATGTGTAGACTGTTAGCTAACACTTTTACCATATCAACTTCATCACGTGATAATTTGTCAGGGTTGTTTTAAACGTATTGAAGTAAAGAAAGGAGTGATTAGGAACAGAAACTTAAAAGAAATATTGTTTTGTTGAAGCTTTTTTGAAAGGTTAAGTCTCATTAGGAGGATAATCTCTATAATCCTTATTGAAAAAAAAAGTACTTATAAACTGAGTTTGATAACATATTTATTGTCATATGACACCGCTGTCACTATTGATAATATGGTTCAAAGCTTGTGTTTGTTAGGCTCAAACACAGACAAACTCACTATATCTTCTCACTTCTTTCTCTCTCTCTCTCAAAGTAAAGTTTTTAGTCCTATTGTCTCGTTAGTGTGGGCACACGTCCCTTATCTCTTGACATATCTGGCAGAGGACATCTGAATGTTACCTGTTCATTACACTGTACAGAATGGGGTGTGGGTGCTGGTTCTTCAGAAGGTGGTATCCAGGGTGTGGGCAGGCCTCCCCATCCTTGACTGTGCTCAATCAGTAAGGTAATTAAAAAAGGCCAACTTATGCCACGCCACACTGACTCCAGTGATTAAAACGACACCTCCACAGTTTCACACAGCAAACCACCAGGCCTTATTAGGAGAAGGAGGTGGTTGGTGTGTGTGTGTGTGTGTATGTGTGTTAAACTTGCATTTGGCCAAAAGGCCTCTTTTGTGATATGACACTGAATTTTGTGTGAACCACCTACCTTTTTGTTTGAGCACATTAGTAACATAATTTGGACAATTAATAGAATTTATTCCTGTATATTCCACAAAAAAAACGTCTTTGTCAGTCTGTTTTTCTATTAGCTCTGGGGCCACTTTCACAGCAGAGTTAAATTTTTCACCATGTTGAATGAAGTTATTCCTTCCATTGTTTGCACTAATTAGTTTTCAGATTAAAAGATAAATACAACAATATCTGACTTCATTTTGTGACAGGTGTGGGGTGTGTTGAGTGTTCATGTAAGATTACAAATCTCCTAATGTATTTCCTCTTTTTGTTTAAGTGGTTTGTTATGGATGCATGTCCTACCTTTTCTGTTGGAGGACATGGAGTTGTCTTTCCATTTCCATTTTTACTCTTTTTAGTAAAGAAACACTGATGGAAATTTTGAGTAGAGCCAAAGATTAGCCTGTGTGCTGATTACACCACAGTCAAGGTTGAACCTCCTACACCTTCTCCGATGTGTTATAAATATTCATATGCCAGAGCCCACACACTGCGCTGGACTAATAGCCTGCTTAAAGATGTCTCCCAGGTGCAGCAGAGAGAATGGGCAAATGGGACAGGCAAAGGAAAATTGTGTGTGTGTGTGTGTGTGTGTGTGTGTGTGTGTGTGTGTGTGTGTGTGTGTGTGTGTGTGTGTGTGTGTGTGTGTGTGTGTGTGTGTGTGTGTGTGTGTGTGTGTGTGTGTGTGTGTGTGTGTGTGTGTGTGTGTGTGTTAAAAAAGAGAGAGAGAGAGACCCTTCTTTTGAAACTGACTTTTCATGTTATTTTGTGAAATGATCGGTTATGGCCTTTTTCATAACACGAGATTGAATTAACAGGGAGGAGTGTGAATAAAAGAGAAAATCAGAAATGGCACTTGCCTACCAGGGCTGGAAGCTTGCTCTTGGCGCTTTTTTTTTTCTTCTCTTTCCTATGTGAACATTGTGAAAGGTGTGCGGTGACTCGACTAAGCGCGAGCTAGAAACGTGTGGAAGTGGTAATGTTACAGATTATGCCCTCCACGCGGGTCCTGGGGTTAATGAAACTTCTGATGAGAAACGCAATTTGCCTTCGTCTATTATCTCCACTGCCAATAGCCTGTGCTCCACCGCTTCTCCTCCTCTATGGGTTTTTCCACAGGGTTTAGTGATTGGTGGAAAAGGAAAGGAGGGGGACATGTCTAAAAAGATGATGAGTTTTTAATCTTTTTAACATTTACATGTCCTACTCAGGATTGACACTGGCTCTGTCGATCTGGAATTGTCTCTGACCCTAACCAGCCTCCCTCAAGGACCCCAGACAGTGTTTATCATATCAGAACCTGTTCTCTGACTGACCCTGCAGGCCTGCTAGCTATCTGAAGCCTCTCTCTGCAGGGCTGGAGAGGATGTGGTGATAAATGAGGAGTTGCTTAGGCTTGTCTGAACTTAGAGGACATTTAGAATTTTACTTTTCATAGTGCATAGCTAAAGGGTATATATTTTCAATGTAAGTGTAAGATACTAAAGGGCGGTTGATACAGAAATGCCAGTCTTTCCTGATGGAAAAAGTTCACATGGCAGGATTTGACCTCTGATTTAAAAGGCCACTTGAGTTTGGTGTCCAGTACACAGTGTATTCATCTACTCTACATATATTTTGAGGGAATAGTAAGTGATTGTGGGGGTTTTCGGCACAGAGATTCTGCACTGTTGTATAGTTGTTTTTTTGTTATAGTTTTTTTAGTGGCCTATACTCATACTCACAAGTTTCATCATGGTAAGAGGCAACATTAGCTTGTGTTTCAGTACAGCCTTGTTGTGAGTTGGAAGAGATGCTTAAAAAAAGGTTGCAATATTGACAAAATGACTGCCCACATGACAGATGTAATCCAATATTCACTCTCATTTGGCTCTGGTTTGTATTCCAATAACTTAATAAGGGAAAAATCTGGCACTTGGACTGTTAAATGCTTCACTATGTTTAACAACTAGCTCCTAACTTTGTCTGTCTTAGCCATCTAGGTTATCTGCAAATGCCAAGTCAAAGGTGACTGAATATGTTGTCTCCTTAGTTGACTTTATCACAATATTATAGATAGTATAGTATATAGATTATCTAGATGTCTAGATATACAGTATAATATGATATACAGTACATTGCTGCGTCTCTAGTCTCCAGGAAACCGTTCTCTCACATGTAGTTAAAGTACACATTTCTGGACGTTTAACTGCCACAACATTATTTTTGTAGACCGAAGACAAAGCATATCATCTGATTTCACATTTACCTGATGTGAAATGGCATTATTACTTGTTACCTGACAGATGTCCATATGGGTCTACAGGTTGTCTTACTGTCGTAGTTCTTTACAGAGTTGTAATTAGACTCCTCTGCAGTGGGACCAATGTTGCTTCTGAGTGGAGGCTGTCAGACATGATGGATATTATTTTCCCACACTCTGGACAGTTAGGTGACAGGAGTCTCTGTCTTTGAGGATACACCATGCAGCAAAAAGTTGTCAACTGTCAATCACCGACTCTGTTTGCACTCGTGTTTTTTCTGAAGCCCTGTCATGCTAAGCCTCCCTCTACCTGCTGCTTATTCATTCTCTTTACTGAACCAAACAGTTGTCACGCTGTGAGTTTGTGTTATGTTTTGTTTGCTGCAGAGAAGAAAAGGCTGTAGAGGTTGGGAATCAGAGAAAGGATTAAGTTAACTGTATTCTGAGAGCAAATTGTGAACAGTGTGGGTGCGACTAAGCTTCTGAAGGATGCAAAGAAGACTAAAATGACAGAAGGTGGAGGGAGAAATGCTTGATAATGAGCTGAGATTTTATGTATCCATGATGCCAGTGACAGTAACTGGAGCCATCTCTTGCTAACTACCCATCAGTTCCCCAGTATTACTCATTTATTTTGACCTTAAACCAGGGAAGAAATAAAAATCTTAAAGCGATTTCATTTAACTTTTAAGATTGAAAGATTAGATAATAAGAACATTCAGACCAACAACTACCTAACGTTTGTGTTCCTGAAATGTTTGACAGTTTATTTGGCATTGTATGTATTTAATTAGTTACATTAAAAGTGGATCTTTATTTTAGTCTTCACTGAGCAGAATGCATCAATGGCACTTTACAAGCACCAGTCAAGAAAATCCAATCCCCTGAAATTAAACTCATTTTTTTTTTTTTTTTTTTTAAAGCTTCCACCACTGCCAGAGGAAATATCAACTCAAAGCCAAGAATTGTAGACCTAATTGTTTTTTTCTTTTCTAGGAGAGGTCTGTAGTGTGTCATTCTGTATACAAGGTATTTTAAAAGCCTTTTAAAAAGATTTCCAAGACAAATGGTGAAAAGGCTTTGGGCCATGTAATATTTAAAACATTTAATTAGATTGTGATCTGGATTTTTAGACAATTTTCTGGACCTGATTCCAAATCCTAAGTGTACCTCCATAAAAAAACAAGTTAAAGTGCGTAACTTTTTGATACTAATGAACGTCTGTTACATTCAAGCCATTGCCAAATGAGTTGCTACAAAGCTTATAAACACTAACAGCTCCACACAACTCTCTCTGTATTTCTCAGTATGGCTATGTTCAGAAGATTGTGTCGTCCGGTGACTTTGTGCGTAAAAACTCGAGTGAAGATATTTACCTCTTTTGACGCGCCGACAGTGTTGTTGTCATTACTTAGAATTCCTCATGGGGGAGACAGAAACTACGCACTATAGCTTTAACTTCATATTAAAATTGTCTAGTATTTTTTTGGCAGTTGCACTAAGTTGAACTAGAACTGCAAGCAGTTATGACGGGGTCCAAGCCTCCCGGCACGAGTCGCCCCCTCTCAAGTTTTTTGCTGATAGCTATTAATTTGGCCGAGATATGATGAAGTTCGTGTTTGGTAGCTAGCTAGGAAAATTTATTTGGTCGTAAAATGCGCATACTTTAACTTTTGAAAATTCTTGTGATAACTTTTAGTCAGGTATAACTGGAGATGCTAGGTACCAAGTTTTGTGCAGATCGGTCGCACGGCCTAGAGGAGTTCGAAAAAGTTGGTTTTGCACATTGTGCGATTGTAATTTTTGGTAGGTGTATTATTGTTAATCTACTCTGTAAATATAATGTTATTCATTTTAGTCTAAGTAGTGAATCCAAACGTGGGTCCCATAGGCCGTGCCCACTTGGACCAATTAGTACCCCACTGCATGGGTAGCCTCAGGAGTGGCCCTAGATGGTACCCTCCAAATTTTGTAAAAATCGGATGAGCCGTTCATGAGATACAGACTTTTTGTACTTGTAGCACCCCCTAGTGGCCAATTTCCGTACAATGTGTGGGGGACCTCCAGAGGGGGACCTCAGAGGGTCATGGCAAACCAGAATCTAAAGTTTTGCGTTGATAGCATTTATTTTGGTCAAGATATGGCAAATTGGATGTTTTCATACTTAGCTACACAAATTTGTTTGTACGTAATATGTGCAATTTTTATCCTATAAAAATTCTTTTGATACGTTTTTGTCAGGTCGGTCTGGAGATGCTACATACCAAGTTTCGTGCAAATCGGTCGCACGGTCTAGGAGGAGATCAAAAAAGTAGGTTTTCGATAAATCGTGATTTTTTTCACGCGTGGCGTATATCAGGAGATTCAGTTGGATCCAGGAACACAAGGATATATGGTTTTTGAATGTGCAATGTGCGGTTTGGGAGTTATAGTTATAGGGTTATAGGGTTTATTTTGCTATAGCGCCACCTAGTGGTGGAAATGGGTCAATTGTTGCGCCTGAGGTCCCTGCAGGGTTCTGGACCAGTCCTGAAAATACCTTAAAAACATGAAAAATATCCCTTTTTTAAAGAACATTTAGAACAGATAAAAAAACTGATTAATTTGCAAATAATCGTGAGTTTGGACAATAATGCGAAAACTATTTTATTTATTGACAAAGCTTTCCAGTTGTGATACTAAAATCAAAGAACATGATTGAGATGTGAAACAATACCGATTGTGGGACTTTAACAGGGGCAGCTGAAATCTTGACTATAATAACCCCAAAGCACCACAGGAATTGGTGTTCTTTTGCCTTTGTCTGTTTTTAACAGTACTGTAGCTGCAACACCAAGATGATATGAAATAATTGACATTGTGCATTTTAAGTCTTATTGATCTGATTTAGCTTGAATTAGGGTTGTGTGTGTGTGTGTCCACTGGCCTGCTGTTACCACATGTTACCAGGTAGTAATAGACTCTGACAATAGGGATTATCCTATCTAACTAATGCACTGGGAGAGTAATCTTGACACACTCAGACACATACCCCCATCACTGCAGTGTCGCAGCACACCGCATGGCACTTCTGTCTTCAGAGCACGTTTTGGCCTGGTCGCGGGCTGGAATCTTTACTTTCGTGCTTAATTACCTGCCAAGATAGACCGCTGGGGACATGGAATCATACGTGTTATGATGTCCCTGACATGAATATATGGAGATATTGTGGCACGGTGCTGTGATTTGAGGTTGCGTGTGTCTGTTTAGGCAATATATGCATGTTTCTGTGCATTTCTGATGTTACGCTTTAATATCTAAGGGCCTTACTTTTGGCACACACACACAACCCTATTAACTTCTGTTGGAGTACAGCTCTATGTAAATTTAGTTATGATAGGCTAAACGCAATGCAAATATGTTACTGTAATATGTTTTTCTTCTTGCTTTTACAAGCCCTTTAGGTGTTTTATTTTTTTTAATCCCACCTGTGCATTTTATTTGTTATTGTATATTTCTTCTTTTTTTATTTTATTTTATATGCACAAATAAAGAGAAGGAAATATTCATTGTTTGGTCTATAAAAACAAAAAATCAGAAATCCGTTAAAAAAACAGTCCAAAATTACTTAAGAGAAAGAATAGCCGCAAATCCACCTAAATTCCTAGGTCTGAAACCTAGGAATGTTGGACATTTTTACTTTAAGAATGACTCAAACGATTAACTGTTTTAAATTAGTCGCAGATAATTTTTCTGTCGACCAAATGAGCAATTAATCCACTAATCGTTGCAGCTCTAGTAACAACCCAGACCAATCTGCAAAACATAGACTCTTAATGAATCATTCTAATTAAATTGTTAATTTTGAACAACACATTTTGTGATTAATGCAGATTTCCAACACCTGTTGATGTTATTTATTTATTTTACTTTTTAGACATTATGACTCTATTCAGTGTCCCAACAATCACAATATGCCTGTTAGCAAACAACTGCTGTTTACTTAAAAAGCTCTCTAACTCTCTTTCTCCCTTCTCTTTTTGTCCCCAGTTGATGAAGAGGCCCTGAGGAGGAAGATCACTGATGAGCTGTATAAAGGCTTGGAGCAGGATAGGGCCAAGGCCGAGCAAGAGCTGCAAGCCTGGTTAGACACATGCACATAAACACACATACACACATGTTTTTTGTTTCTTGCTTGTTGCTTGGTGTGTTTTTTTTTGTATTTATTTCAGAAGTAAATTGATTGCTCTAATTTTCTTTTTTTTTTTTGAGTTAAAATTAAGATTTCTTGGCTTGCTGAAAGTCAGACTCTCTGGTGTTCGTTGTGGGATGTGCATTTCTCTCCCCTTCTCTTCTCCCTTTTCCTTTCTCCCCTACCTTCCTTCATCGGATCATGATAGATTAAATCAGGGTACTGCACATAGTGTCAATTCCTATTCCGGGATTTCATTAGAAACCAAAGACATTTTGCGATGTGACCATTTTCCGCTTTCATTAATAGTCAAAAAGGTCAGCACCAGTCTTTTCGATTCCCACTGTTTCCAATCTACCTCTCTTCCGAAGCACATCAGCACTTTTTTCTCCCTCTATCTCTGCTTCTTCTCTTCTTCTCTGGTTCTCTCTGGATCAATTAATCATGCCTGAGAAAGGATGGCGGTATCCTGAGGTAATTTCCTGGGTGTTGAGTGGGTGATCCATTAGCCCTGCCTGATGAAGAAACACACTGTTCATGTAAGGAGCACATTTCTCCTTTTCTCTTTTCCTCTCCTCTCTTGTTTTTGACCTTTTTTAAAGAAGCAGGTGCACATGCCATAATGTCTGATAATCACGTTGGGCTGCCTCTTTAATAGCCGAGGATGATCTCCAGCAGACCCTGGTGAATGAACAACTGTGATTAGCCACTAAAATACAACCTTTCTATATCCAGGAGGTAGTGTTAGCCTAGCGTTTTTGAGGCTGATTCAAGAAGAGAGAAATAAACAGGTGGTTTTGAGAAATAATTTGTCTATTGATTTTTTTTTTCTGTTTATTATTATTTTTTTTTTCTGTAGCTGCTTCCTGCAGCTTACTTATTGATGTCTGTTCAGAGCAGTAAGTGCCTCAAAATTATGCCCTCCCTGCAATTATTTGAAATTGTGTTGGCTCTCAAGCCCTCAATTTTTGTTTGTGCTTGGCATGGGCTGCATTTTCACTTAAGAAGACTAAACTGAACATAACATGGTAAATAAGCAATCATCAGTTAGCCAGCACTTCTGTATATGAATGTTTTAATGTTTTTTTGTTGCTCATTTCGTCACATTTTTGATCGGTTTGTGTGAGTGTGTATTTGTGCATGTGTGTCCATTTTCCTAGTTAATAGTTTGGCAGGCAGTAATACATAATAGGATTTAAGGAGAGCTTAAAAGGTGCAGCTCACTGGTGGGTTTTGTCCAGAATCAATACATATTATAAAATAAATCAACATGTATTGATGCTGAATAGAAAACACTGAAACATTTACTTAAAGCTTTATTTAAGTGGCGAGAAATTACATAAACAGTTTGTTCAGATTGTGTGGAGACTAGCCTGCATCTGATCACAATTAATGCCTTCAGGGTGGGGCTTAGCTCGACACATTCTACTCTGGTTAAAACATAGGCACATAATGCTTCAGAATGTAATCCGATTAAAAAATCGGCATTGGAAAGCCAAGTGTTACTGCAGCCTCATTTTTTTTCTGGCTTGGCAGAACAGACTACTGCCCAGATTTTCACCACCCCCCTATTCTCTTGAAGCAATTAAAACGCGAGCCGATATGCAGCTAAATTGTTTAAAATAGAAGCACATCTGTTTTGTCGGACACCCATGAGACTGGCGACGTGCCTGAAACACCTCCTGTGTAGACACGCCGTTACAACTGCTTGGTTTGTACTTTATTATATTAGTGAATTAATTGAGTATTAGTGATTTATTTTATCAGTGAAGTAAGATACATGGACGGTGGAAGCTATAGGCTTAGGCACTTTATCACCCTATTCAAATTTCTAAATCCCTGTCAATATGAGCTTAGTCAGGGTCAGCCCTATACATTTGTATTTTTTTTTTTTAAGATTATTTTTTTGGGGCTTTTCCGCCTTTACTGGACAGGACAGGTGAGAGAGAGGGGGAAGACATGCAAGACATCGCCACAGGTCGGAGTTGAACCCTGGACCACTGCGTCGAGGCACAAACATATGTGCGCCTGCTCGACCCACCGAACCAACCCGGCCGCATACATTTGTATTTTTAAGCTGTACATAAGCACGACAAAATTTTCTGCTCACGCTAACACACCACCATCCTTTAGGACTGAAAATGTCTTCCACGTCTTTTTTTTTTTTTATGCCAGCGCAGTTGAACTTTGCGATTAATCTGTAGTTATTGCAGATAAAGGTGACTGATGCTCACTTTTAATTGAAATAGATGAGAGAAACACAGAGCCTTTTTTCTCATCTGGGCTGTCAACAATAATTAAATTGCAATGGTATTTCACCTTCCCACAGTGCAGGCAGTAATTACTGTGAGTTCTCGATTGTTGAAGGAAAACAAGGCACAGTGATTGTGGTCTTCGCTGTGTTGGGAGACTCGGCAAGGAAACTGGATGGCTGTTGTTGTAAGATTGAAGTAAAAAGTAAAATATTTTTGTGTGTGTGTAAGCGTATCAAAGCTCAGCTAACAAGACTGCACAGTGCCTTGCTAGTTATAGAACCCTGCAGTGAACCTGCTGCACAGCTTCAACAGAAGGAAATGGAAGAATATGTGAACTTGGGAAAGGACACACACCTACAAACACATGAAATGCATGAGGCCAAAATCTCAAGGTCATGTTCAACCGCAAAAGCATAAATAAGTAATTTATTGCATGCTATTTCACAATAGAATGGGAGATAACTGCCAAAGTAGGGCTAAAAATGTCTTGTTAAAAGACAATTCCGGTGCAAAATGAACCTAGGGGTTAATAACAGATGTGTACCCACTCTGTTGTTCTCTGGGATATGTTTTCATGCTAATCAAATGTGTTTGTAGCTTGAAAGAAGCTAGCGCGGACCGCTGATTAGCTTACAACGCTAGTATTTTCGGGCCACAGGAAAAGTAAAAACAGATTGCTATTTTGTACCACTAAAAAGGCTAAAAATATCACCAAACTTCAAAGGTAGCATAATGAGGGTCCCTGCATGTTAACCGAAGCATTGAGAAAATTGTAAGTGTACAGACAGTTTATTGAAAGGAGATTATAAAGACACGTTCATGTTTACATGCGGACGCCATCTTGAAAACCAGTCATGTCTTATAGCTGGCGATGCAAACTAAAATCAAAATCAATTTGCTCAATATATCTGAAATAATTTCACCGATGTCAAACATAACTTGTCTAGTGTAGCTAGCTACTTACTCAGTGGATAACTGTCCCTCTGGTCTGGGTCACTGTCTGCAATTTATTTTTGGGACATGGAAAAAAGTTTCAAGTACAGCCCTGTTTATCAGAGAGGGGAAATCTTCAGACTTTACAAAACACTGCATCTCTTGGGTGTCGCGACGCAACAGGTCCCGCTCCGTGCAACACAGACACTCCTGTTCGGTGGCCATAGCTTCACAATGTCTGCAGGTACACCACCAGAAGTTGAAGTTGAAGTTTGGTGATATTTTTAGCCTTTTTAGTGGTATAAATAGCGATTTGTTTTTACTTTCCCTGTGCCCTGAATACTAGCGTTGTAAGCTAATCAGCGGTCCGTGCTAGCTTCTTTCAAGCTACAAACACATTTGATTAGCATGAAAACATGTCCCAGAGAACGACAGAGTAACATCTGTTATTAACCCCTAGGTTCGTTTTGCACTGGAATTGTCCTTTAAAAGACATTAGACCTCTGTAAGGCACACAGACACATTCAATTTGCCTTTTGGTTAAAATTGGAGATGCACCGATTACAACTTTTTAGGCCGATTCCGATTTTGAGTTAGGCCAGCCGATACCGATTTTTAGCCGATTCCGATTTCATTTTTTCTAACCACTTTACAGCACACACAAATATTTATTTTCTATCTTTTCTTTAATAGAACATTTTACATAGAACATTTTTTTAATAGATAATCGATATAAAATAAAACTGTATAAATTACTCCTGGTGTGGGAAATTCACACACATCTAAAGTACAATGTTAGAACCATTTCCTTCTTTTCACATCCAATATCCAACTTAATATAATAAATATAGCCTTGCAGTATAAAGATATTTCTCAAAACACACACGCAGGCCTGTTTGAACGTCAACAGTAACGTTACCACTCATTTTAAACGCAGTTTAGCAACAAACTAAATGCTGGGGGAAGATTACTACGAGCGGCATGCACCCTCATTAACCTGGAAAGCGTTTTAAACAGTAGCCGGTCATGGCCGAGCACGTTTAAAATCGGCCAATTCAGGTCACCGGCCGGTCAATCGGTGCATCTCTAGTTAAAATCCAATTTTTTCCACACTCAGTATAATTCCTCCATTCTATCCTATGTAATGTTGTGTAGGGTACATAGAACAAGGGAATTGTGAGCAACAGTGGTGTTTAGATTTTGGCAGTATTTCTTTTGTTTGGCTTCAGGACCATAAATTAACTTCAGAGATCTGGCTTTGCATGTTTTTCTCTGGTAGGAGTGAAGTAAAAGCTCTGTGCGGAGTTCATTTGGGTACAGCTTAAACTCATTTGTAGCAAGGAGCGGCTGCAGGGAGCAGATTTGCCTCTGCCGCTTCTCTGTGAGGCATCAGAGCAGAACGACTCAGAGAAAAGGATGAGAGAGGAGGAGGAATGAGGGGGTGAGAACTCTTACACCATCCTTTCTCTCCTCCCTCAACCTAACTCATCCTGTGTCACTACTCGATCCAGTTCTTCCTCTCTGGGTTATTCTCTCAGGATTTCCTTCACCTTTCCTTCCCTGTCTTTTTATTCCTCCCTTATCCTCCCTTCCTTTCTATGTCTCCATATTTCCTGTATTTCTCCAGCCATCTCAACCTTTGTCTGTTTCTCAATCACCCTTCTCTAATTCTCATTTCATTTTCTTCCTTCGTCCCAGTCTCTCTCTCAATATCTCCTCCTGTGCATGGAATGCATGTTTTTGAGTGTCCAACTCTAACGCTTAAAGGTTAGTTGTTGTTGTGAAACGTCTGTGAAAGTCAAGCAGCTTGTGTTGGCAATATAATTGTGTGTCAGACTTTTGAGTGAGAACACTGACCTTCTCCCAGAGCTTCTGTCTTCCCATTAACCAGCCACCCTGTTAAATTCCTTATTTCCCCCAGGTCAGATTCAGACAGATAGTCCTGCCTTTTTACATTGTGTTTATTTTTATATTTTGTTTTTGTTTACACATAAATTCATACACGGACAGACGTACACAAACCTCCAACTCATTTGAACGGAGTTAGAAAGTTGGGAGGTTATTAAAAAAGAAAAAAGTTCCTGAATCCAACGTGCCTGGGTCCAGACCTTTCAAATCTACCCACCCAGCTGAGTCAACTCAAGTTGACAATTCTGTCTGATATCAAGCAAGAATCCAATCTGATTAAGCCAGGATTGTGTCTGGGGAGTTTTGATTCTTCCTTTAAAATGGGTCTGAATTAGCAACATTGCTAGCATTCTCTGACTGCACTTGCATTTACTATTTCTTCTTGGTATTCTTAATGTAACTACTGCAAAAGCATAACATTAGCAACTTTACACACTCTGACCTAGATTCATAGTAATAATGACAATATGATAATCATAATAACACTAACATTATGTATACTCATAACAATAATCATACTAATATTCTTTATTCACATAGCACTTTTCAAAAACAAGTTTACAGGCATAAAACCAGAAAACACACAGTACAATTACAAAGGAATCACCATAGCAACTACCTCATGCACCCGAACGATCAGCTACCTAGCAGCTACTGTGAATCCAACCATCCCAAGCTATCACCTAGAAATACTAGGGGTGGGTATCACCAGAGGCCCCACGATACAATACTATCACGAATGTCACGGTACTATTCTGTGATATATTGCAATTTATTCTTTTTTCCAACTTCAAATTATGTCCCCAAAGTAAAACATATTTCACGCTGACGGTCACCCCTGCTGACCTCACCAGAAAACAAAACTCAACTCCACCATCTAGTGGACTGAAAAAAACAATAATTTTATTATTATAGTACCAAAAAGTTAAATTGTCATGTGAAATTCATATAATAAAAGATTGATACTTGGCATCTGAGTATCAATCCGTATTGCCTCGGAAAATATCGCCATACTATGCTGTATCGATTTTTTTCCCCCCACCCCTAAGAAATACTCTAGTAACCATAGAAAACATCATAGTGATCAGCAAGTGATCCCCTAATAATGCCACACTAACCATCTGATAATCCCTAGCAACCACCTACTACCCATCTAGTACCACCTTAGCAACCGTGCAAAACATGCAACCACCTATCAATACCATAGTAACCATATAGAATACCATATATACAAAATTTCTTATATATATATATATATATACACACTCTCTTTTTTTTTTTTTTTTTTTTTTTTTTTTTTTTCTATACTCACCGGTCAAAAGTTTGGGGTCACTTAGAACTTTCCACTCCATTCCAGACAGAATACCAGCTGAGATCATTGTTTTTTTGAATCAGGGCAGCAGTTTTCAGATTACATTATGTGCTTACATAATTGCAAAAGGGTTCTCGACTGTTGTAGAAAGAAGTGGCTGATCTTTAATGCAATATCTACATTGCCCATTATCAGCAACCATTCATCCAGCGTTCCAAAGGCACATTCTGTTTACTAATCTGATATCATTTTACCGAACTCTGTACTTTTAAGCATACCGACTGGATTACCTCGGTACTACCGAGTACTGATTAACGTCAAATCAGTAGGTGCCAAATTTTGGTACCTGAGAGTGTGTAAGCGCAGAGCTTCGGTGCAGATAAAGCAAGACTACGTCGCCTCTGCAGCTTGTTCGAGTCACAGTGAGAAACAGCTATGCTGATAAACCGGTCGCAATTGTGTTTACACTTTTCAAAACTCCACTAGGACAGCGTTCGCTGCAATACAATATAATGTCGACCCGAAAGCGGTCACGTTTACACTTCCACTGATACGGGCACAACAGCATTTTCTATTCCGTGGTGACAGACTGACAGGCTGGAGGTTGTAGGGCAAGGCAAAGCAACTTTATTCTTATAGCACATTTTAGGAACAAGGCAATTTAAAGTGCTTTACATAAAACATTAAATAGCAATTAAAAACAGTCATGAATAGGCTAAAATAGAATAAGACAAATCCAAGAATCAAAGTTACAAAAAAATAATAATTTTTTGATTATTTGATTTTAATAGGTTGTAGGGATGGGTTTGGAAGGGGGAGAGGGAGGTATGGGAAGGGATTTATTTTTGTCTAGTGTGTAAAATTACTAAATAAATAAAAGGTTGAAATTGAGGCGTTTGGACTTATGTTTTTTCACTGAAATAAATGTTTTTGTCATTACACGGAGAGTAATAACCGAAAAAAGGTACCGTTGGGTACAGCCACTGAATTTTAGGTACCGGTTAAAATGTGAACGGTACCCAGCCCTAATTATAACTCTGTCCCAACATTTCATAGCACCCACAGTCATGTGTTTGTGTGAGCGCAGCACATGTGTGTCAGGGAGAGTGCTAAGCTCCATGAAATATTCATAAGCAGCATTCAGCAACATTATTCCTAACATCAATATTACATTGGGCCTTTAAATGCCTTTGTTTCAAGGCACTTGGGTTGCGTCTGCACTGTTCTGCAGGTCTGTCAGAATCCATCCTGCCAAGCAGACTGTATTAAGAAACATCTTGTGTTGATGACAGGTAGACAAGAGGACACATTAATGGGTGAAGAGCTGAGGGGAGATAGCAAAGGTAAAGAGGGGAAAGGTAGAGAAGACAGGC